>NC_134569.1:135521566-135686566 GCF_050947875.1 Dermacentor variabilis
TAGCGCACAATCCTGTAAATCACAGGTGAAGACTGTTGATGCCTTACAAGGCACTGGTCATTTTAACTGCTTCGTTTAAAAAAAATTATAAATGTTTGTCGTTCTCGTTGCCTTTGAGGCGAACGTGTCTACTCAGAAACACGCGCGCACTTCGCAATGCTGTGATTGATAACCGCCATTGAATACGCAGTGAAAAAAATATAGGGTAAATAAAGAAAAATAAGAAAACGTTAGGAGCCACGTTCACGTACTCTCTCTTATATGTTACCAATCTCAAGATCCATCTCGCGATCTCATCGTCGGCCATCGCCAACGTTTATTTCTGCATCAAGGTCCAAGACAGCCAGCGTCGCGGAGAAAAAGTCGCTCCACGGACTCGACGATGCCAGCGGGCAAACGTGGATGGCAAGGGAGAGAGAAAAAAAAATCTTTAAGGGGTGCATGTTTTCAAGAGTTAAACGTGCGCCGCATCACCAAATGTAAAGAAGAAGTGTGGCATCAAAGTATACGCGCGACAAGTTGGAAGCGATACAGTGTGCGCAATAAATTTAGAGAGGGAGCGCCCGTACACGGAATTGTTAGACTGGATACCGGTTTAAAAGGCGGGGAGCTGAGCACGGACATTCTACTATATAAAACTACACCTGCAGTTAGGAGAAGTTGTTTGTTGGAAAACATTGCTTGTTTTCGCGCAGTGCCAATGTTACGTCAAGTAGTGGGAGACACCGACACAAATCTAAGGTGTCTATATATATATAACGCGGCGCTGACACGTAGTCGCCTAACCTACTCGAGTTAATCAGATTTTACTACGTCTACCGCAGCACGGCATTTTGCCTATCTGTACTTGGTATCGATTCTTTTCGTTAAATGCTCTGTCTCTGCATAGTAAAGTTACCTTTATGCCGGTATCAACCCTGGCTTCATCTCCTCCCCTGCTATTATCCCGCGCTAATACGCTAACGGCATCTTGTTCATGCTCCAACAATGAGCAGTTATCGCTCCTATCGTTAAGTTTGGCGCCTGCGCCTTTCGCGTTGGTGCCATCACGAAACGCATCTTGGCCCACGGTCAATAGCGGCGGTAGCTGCTCCTTCGAAAAGCACCAGATCGCTCGTTCGCGCGTCAGTGAATTGGACGCGCGCGATTATCGACTGATATTATGTACTATAGTTGGAGGACGACGCCGAAGCGAATGACTCTCGAAATACATCTCTGAGTCGCTATAGATTATCAAGAGTTTTTTTTTTTCGCACGATTATATTCCCCCCTAATCGTCCCCCGCTCGCGAATGGCCGATCCGGGTGGTAACGCATATAGGCGAAGCACCGCTCGGGACACCTATAAAAGGGAAAAAAGAAAAGGAATTGCGATACGAACGTTAAGTACTCCCGGCCGTCATCTATATTCACCGAGGTCAATCCAGTGCTCTGATCTTGCCTTAAGCCATGGCTGACGCGGTGCGTGTTTCCGGAAAACTCGCCACATTGATGGGGAGTTATAAGGGACGCCGCGCCGTGATGCAGTGAAATACGTGAAACGCCATATGTATATGCTTGAGCGATCAGTACTTGAGTAAAATTTTCAGCTTACTGAGTTTCGTAACGTTCCGCACCGATATGCAGCTGTGGTCGATGAAATTACTTCCCGCAGAACAAACCGCATTCGCGGTGTAATCTTGAGCTACATAAGAACATTTTCTGTGAAGTCATAAGCTACAGCTTTTGCCGGGAATTACAAATCTTTTTTTGCTATCGCCGATCGTTTGCGTTGGGAAATTCGCGCGTTCCATAAGAACTGCCGTGATTTCTTTTGGTCCTTGAGGGTGTCGTCGACTACGGTTCTAGTTCAGAAAATGTTCTTACGATAAAAACTGTCCGTAAGTGCAAGCGTAAGCCAATTGTAATGTTGAATGTATATTGAGCGAAGGTGGCCGAGCAATGGCAAACAACTTTCACGAGCGAAAATGTTTGTCAGTTCTGTCACATATTTACTTTCAACTGCGGAGGTCCCCTGCCTCACTTTCTAGACGCACCTTCAGTCAAACGAAACGGCTAAACTGTTTATGTTCGTGCCGTAGCCACAGCTGAAGCAAAAAAGGTCACTCGCTCTGCATCTGACCAATACCCAACAGACTGTCGTGCCCGAGTATATACTTAAATACTTCGACACATGGAACCAGTTTACAACGTCTGTTATTCAGAACGCACAAGAGCAGCGAGAAATGGCATAATGTTTAGGAAGAAGCTCAAGATGTGTCACTGTCGTCGTCGTCATCATCATCGCCGCCGTCATCGTCATCGTCGTCGTCCTCCTCCTTCGTATAATAATAATAATAATAATAATAATAATAATAATAATAATAATAATAATAATAATAATAATAATAATAATAATAATAATAATAATAATAATAATAATAATATCTTTATGTCCACTGCAAAACGAAGCCCTTTCCCAGCGATTTTTTTTTAACCCTGTCTTGAGCCAGCTTACCCCATCTTATGCCTGGAAGTTTCCGTATTTCATAACACCACCTAATTCTATGCCGTCCTCGATTGCACTTCCCTCCTGTTGGCACACATTTTGTAAACAGCTCACCCTATGCGTTATATAGCCTGCCCAGCTCTATTTGTTCTTTTTGATATCGACTAGCGTATCGACTACTGCCATTTGCTCTCTGATCCACACCGCTCTCTTCCTGTCTCGTAACGTTGCGCCTAACATTTTAGAGCGCAACCCTTAGGCGCCCTCACATTGCGTGTCGCTACTCTAAGGACATAGCTAGCCTTGCTCACATGCTCCGAGGTTGCCCCCTGGCGCCGGAGGCCAGGACCACCAAGGAAAAGTGGGACCGAGCTCTACGCAGCTCGGACCTTGAAGCACAGCTCTGGGCTGTCCATCGGGCCCGCGACGAGGCGGAGGGGCATGGCCTCTCTGTCCTGACGTGGGAGCGGCCGGCTGCGCACTAATCACGCGCACCGACGGACCTCGAGAAAGTTATTCATCTATCCATCCATCTTAGGCGCCCGTTCCTGCGGCGAGCTTAGGCGTTGGAGTAACCGAGCAAACGAGCACAGTGAAGGATGAAAGAGCGAACGCGGAGCGGAGCGGGGGTTGAAAGACGCGAGGAGGAAAGCGGAGGAGGAGAGTACGGCGAAAGCGTGAGAAGCGGAGCATAGTGCGGCGACGACGGCTACGAGATGGCGCCAGTGCGGCGCACGTCGTCTGGGAGGTCTGGCTGCGGCCCCTGCTGCAAATCGCGTCCACGCGTGACCCACGCGCTACCTCTCGCGATCTCCAGATTAGGGAAGCAGTTCCGCCACACTTCGCTCCATTTGTAACGCGCCGCACGAGACAGATTGTCTGCGCCAGCGAATACATGGTGAAATGAAAACACGAATAGATCTGCGCCCAAACTTCGTATTAGGGAATATCGTAATTGTCGGTGAATTTTTTCGTTCCGTGACTGGTTGCGTGGTCCTTCACTTCTTGTCAAGCTTCGTTCTTAACCTCCAAGCTCTTGCCGATGTATCAGAACTGGTAGAATGCAATGATTGTACAATCTTCTTTTCAATGATAGTGATAAGCTGTCGGTCATGATTTTTGTTACGCCTCTACAGCCGTGGTTGGCTGCCGACGATTTATTAACTTAAGGAAACAGGTACATAGTAGCAGACAGTAGTTCAGGCGTAGGAGGCGTTCGCTCCGTGAGGCGTGCTCGTGCACAAACCGCCAGTGCCTCAGCACGCGCACTTCATCGTTGTCGTCTTCTGGCAACATATCAGTATCCTAATGCCTGCCGTATGAGATCCAACACACATTTATTCTTCTGTAAATTTTCTTCTCGTGATCAGGATCCCTAGTGAGTAATTCACCTGGATACACGTACTCCTGTACGGATTCTAGAGGCTGACTGCCTATAACGAATTGTTGCTATTTTGCCAGGTTATTGGACATTACCTTTTTTTTATTGAACTGAAGATAAAAGAAAGAGATGTAGTCACCCTATAATGGTGACGGCTACTCCTTTCCTCATAGCAGAAATAACGATATATAAAGAAATATGCAGTAGGGAAATGAAAAGAAACGACGCCACAGGGTCCTAATCCGCAGCCCACAGTCCTAGACATTTACGAACAGATAAATAAAAGAGGTAAAGGCAAGTGGCACCACAACGAGTTTGCAAACAAAGTCACAAAGAAAGTCACGCAAGCGGCCGCGATGTAGACTCCGATGCGCATGTGAACAGATGAAGAATTACAGAGGTAAAATTGTACACGCACAGAATATGACAGTTAAGAGTGAGTTTCAACACAGAATACGAAAGAGAATAACACGTAATATACAAGCGCTAGTAATTACAAATAACGAAAGAAAGCTTTAGTTACATTGTGTGTCTATTCAGTGCAATATCTAGTACTTGTTAAGGATGCGTGTATCTACGTAAAAATGTTCGTGTGCATTCAATGTTTTTCACTGTGTTATTTTCGATGGCAATGGGCTCAGCAACTTTGCGAACGAGAAGGTCGGGGAGGATCAGTGGAGTGTAGCGCTTGTTCTAGCTGCCGTCTTTGCGTCGCGTTTCTGGGGTATTCGAGGAGGAGATGGCGAACATCTTCATCTTCTTTGCCACAGGAGCAAGCCGGGGAAGAAGCCCGTTTTATTCGATATAGAAAGTGTTCAGCGTATGCTGTCTCAAGGCGCAGCCGATGAATTAGTGCTTCGATACTTTTCGAAAGTTCTACATCCAGCCAGTATTTGTGTTGAGGGTACACTTCGTAAATAACCAATTCCTTGGTAGTTTCATTGAACCAAGTTAGCATACACAAGTCGTTCTTTAGTACTCTCAATGTGCGTTGCGTGTTCATTGTTGATCAAGCGATGAGTTGAATTTCTGTATCTCTATGGGCAGATTTTGCCATCCAGTCCGCTAATTAATTGCCTACTATACCAGCATGTCTTGGAACCCATTGTAATATTACTTCGTGTTTTCTTTAGGCAGCCTGGGTTAAACTCTTCAGTACTGCGTATGTTATTCGTCCGTGTGGTTGGCTGTCACCAATATTTTCAAGACATGCTAAAGCCGATAAGGAACCCGTGTAAATTAAATTACTCACTTTTTTGGTGTTTCATATGTCTTGATAAAATAAGTGGGTTAGAGAATTGCCACTAATTCCGCTATTGTTGGTGACGACGTGCGTCCTAGTCGAGAAGTGTACTGTACCTGTATCACATAAGCTGCAGTCGCACTTTCTTTGATTACAGAACCGTCCGTGTAGACGTGAATGGATTTCCGGTACTTGTGAAATAGCTGATGTAAGGCTAATTGTTTCGCTGCTAATGTGGAAACGTCGCTTTTATTCGTAAGTCCTTCGAGTGATGTTTCTATTTCGGTGCCTGTATAAGCCATGGTGGTTAGCAGAGGTCTGAGTGCCGAAAACCGATCGTGGAAGTCGTGATTTATGCTCTTGAAACATGGCGTGTATCTGTGCGCTTGGACGGTTTTCTATGATTGAAAGAAGTGGGTGCGCAGAATGCTGGGTAGAAATTCTGAAGAGATGCCGGCATGTTTACAGGCTGCGAATTATGGTGAAATGTGCTTCCGCAATAGTGAGGTGACTAGCTTGCGGGACTCCTATTCGTAAACTACGAGGCTGCAATAGCTGTAGTCGGTGAAGGGACGCCGCAGATAATTTATGCAATACAGGGGCGGAATAAGCAATTCTCTGACGGACAAGTGATTAGTGAAAGTGGGGAGGGGATGCAGTTGTTCCAGCACGCTTAGTACCTGCGATTCTGCGAAGAACATTTATGACATAACTAATTTGGTCCTCCAGGGTGGTCAGATGATGAGTCCATCGAAGCTGGTGGTTCAAAATTTTTTTTTCATAATTTATTGATTAGTAATCACGCCGAGAAAACGATGTTTCCGAATCAGCCCGATCTCGTGGCCGTCTGTTGAAAGAACGAAATTTCCGACTTCTTTTCTCGTCAAAGGCAAAGCGCTGATTTGGCATAGGATATTTGCATGCCCCGTTCTCTTTAGTAGTCACTTATTGCATTTAGAGCTTCCTGTAGACGATGCTTGACAACTTCTGGAATCTTATGCGATGTCCATATGCAAATGTCATCAGCGTACATAGATAGGTTTACGTCTGCCGGAAATACTGCTCGTAAGCCTGCTATTGCTGCATTGAAGAGAAGTGCACTTAATACACTTCCTTGCGGAACTCCTTTGCTTATGGAGTATATGCATCGCTTTGTCCGTCATTTGTATCTATATATATTTTTGTCTTTCAAGAAGTTAGCGATCCATTACATTTGTCTTTTGAATATTAATGTTCAACTCTACTCTTACACTTTCTCGTTTAAGGTGTTTGGCCATTTGACATTTGCTTGTCATTTGTGACTACACCATAAGAAATTAATCTGGTTCGTTGAAAATCAGCGCCGCCTTACTTTGCTCGTCGATATTAATACCCTGTATGCGCGCTCTCACGTCAATCAACTTTCCCTTGAACGTACACGTACAAGTTCGTTGCAGGGACCACTGCAAATGTATTGAGGCCACAGCCTGTCCTCAATGCAAGGAAATTCAGCCGTTGGCGCGCGCAGCAATTTGATTCTCGTGATCTATAGCGTACGTACCGAAACAATTCCTTATCCACGTCACACGCTTGGTAACTTGCCCGTAATTTCGGCTAACCGTTACACAACGGCTGACCTTGAGAGGTGAGGGCAGGGTTGACGCGAGGCCCGGTTTATCCGTGAGCGAAACAGCGTCGATCATCGGATGGGCACTGAACCAGAGATCGCATCACCGATCGAAATCCCGCGCGAGGTGGCGGTTCGACGATCTGGTTTCGCCCCGAACAAAAAAAAAAGAAAAAAAAAGAAGGAGAGAGCTGTTATCGCCGGTGATCTATCCATTGACCGTAGAAGCCTCCTTGGCGAAGCGACAACCAGACGACGCGGTTAACGCGGCGCTCGCCCCAGGCGGTTACATCTATGCCCCTTTTGAACTTCGAAATAAGCTTATCCTGTGGTCTGTCTCCTTCTTCTTCTTCTTTTTGCTTGCCTAAAACGACATGGGTGCAACGCCTTAACCAAGTTCAGTAACAATAAATGGATAAATAAGGCTTGGTGGCAGCATTCAGGAGTCCTGTGCACATTTTCTAAGTTTGGCTACGAACGAGCATCCCGAGTAGATCGCATGGGCTCCCCCTTTCAGAGACGTTCTTGGCACACCAGACGCTGGGTATCCCTTCATATGGTCCAGGGTCACGGTTTGTCCTTGTGAAGACACGATGTAATCGCAACTCCAGGAGCCTACGTGGCCGACAGGGCTGTCACGTTCGTTGTTTCTCTCGACTTTTGTCACTGCCCGTAACTGCACTGGGAACGAACGGGGCGCGCTGGCTGACTTGCCAGCAGGAACGCAACGGTTTGATCGGTATACGCATTAAGCGACACGTAGACATCATGTGTGTCTATGACGCAAGCAGTGGCGCGCAGTAGCTGGCACCGGAGCAACGTGAAAGAGAAGGGAAAAAGAAAAGGTTTGACCTAGTTTGCAAATACTGGCCATGTATATTTAGGTTTTGATATTGCGGTTTCCCTTTCTTTCTGCTTCTTTATGCAGTCTTGCTCCGTGTTATGCGTGGCTGCATTTTGCGAGAAGTGTTTGTGAAGCGTTGATTCGAGCAGTCTAGCTGGTTTTCGATGGAGCTGGAGAGGTCGCGAATGCACGCCTTCTTCAGCCCTCTTCGCTTTCGTATCGCTCAAAGACGAGTCGCTATGAAAGGTTCTGCTAACAAGGTTCACGTGCTGTGCAAGAACATCTCCAAAACCCTGCGCAGGTATATAGGAAATCACATTATTTGTTTGTTCCGACTATTTTCCATCCCCTTCCGCACCCATAGGATGAAAATGTCAGTGCTCTCATAGTGGCGCGTGGCTGCACATCGAAGCTCGTGAATAGGTTTTTCGACGCCGGGACTTGTATACCTATAGATCTTTCAGCGGCTTCTCAAGACGACGGTTGTGCCTACGCACACTCAAGTCACCTGACAGCTTCCTCAAAAAGTTCGTAATTTAGGCGAAACTTGTCTCCATGTCCCTTGATTACAGGACAATATAAACAAACACTTTCAAACCTAAGCGATTATGCATGTATAATTTATCTGCTGCATGCTTTTGCCTTGAATTCAACTGAACTGAGTTTATTATCTGAATAAAACAAAGAAGGAGTATTCGCACACACACCAAGAGAGAGAGAGAGAGAGAGAGAAGCAGATACGTCGCACTATGAGAATCGATGTATTGCGATGCTTTTTACTAGTAGCTGCAGCATGGCTACCCAGATTCGTTTGGGATTAGGCAAAGCGTTACCAAGTGGACCAACGTGCTTGTGCGAGACGAACGGCTGCGTGTATGACGCGCACGTGTGTATGACGACAGTAGCAAGACTACCGTGACGGCGATCGTGCGACGCCGACGGCATGATATCTACTCTTCTTGTTCGACGCGAGCTTTCGACATGCCGATGGTATGGTTCTACAAATTCTTGTTTCGTGGGTTCTACACTATACTCTTAAAAAGTTTGCACCCATTCGGGCTTATCTTGTTCCATAATAATAATCGATTTCTCGCTTTCATTGTTCCATAATAATAATCGATTTCTCGCTTTCATTCTCTTTAACGCTGCGCGCCCGGTACTTCCACGCAATGAACGACATGTACGTCATCAGCGTGACATAGCTTTCTTGACAGGTAAGTAGCAAGCGCAGAGTTTTTGAGAAAGGAAACGTAAGCAAGGCAGATGACTATCATCGTTGTGGGACAAGATAAGCTCCAAAGGGTGCAAACTTTCTTAACAGCGGAACTAAATCGATCCTTCGCCGTCCGTTGTCCGGTGTCACCCAAGGGGGCAGGGGGCAGGTGCCAGAGCGCACGCGGGGAAAGGGGGAAAGAGAGGGGTATAGAAGCAGGTGTTTCGCCGGCGCAAGTCCTTTCGCCCCATGGATTCCGCTCGGCGCGAGCGGCAGCGGGAGCTCGCACGAGAGCGGCAAGACCAACGTCGCGCAAATCCCGAGCTTCGAGAGCGAGAAGTGCAAGCAAAGCGCCTGCGGAGGGAAGCCGCTACCGCTGAGGCTCGAGAACAGGAAGCGCGAGCCAAGTGCCGGTGGAGCCAAACCAACCTCCCCCCCCCCCCTTTCAAGAGAAGGGAACCCAAGCCAAGCGCCAGCAAAAGCAAAGGCAAGCTGACCCCCAACTTCGAGAGTAGGAGGCCGAGCAGAGACGTCGACGCAGAGAGGTTCCTCCCACAGAGGGTGCCGATGGACGCTTCAAGAGAGAATTCCTCGACTGTGAGTGCGGCCACAGCTGCGAGGTGTGTGATAGAGTGTAGTTTGACCACAACCTCACGCAACTGAAGAGAGTGCGTAATCCGGAACCGAAGCTGGAGTCTAGCAAAACGACGACAACGAGACAAAAGATTGATGAAAACCACGCTAAACACGAGTTCAAACATGTGAAAACGACCACCAGCCTCGCTGTCTTGACAACCTTCACTGCGTGGAACTGCTGGCTTTACTTTTTTAAGAGTGTAAGTACTCGACGAGTGTAAGCAAGATGAACGCGGATTGTGGCATCATCAGCGACTACGTGTTATACAATCCCATGTATACTATGCTCAGCAAATGAAACGCGATACTCAGATCACATGGTGGCTCGCCGGCCCCTTTTTCACGCCCAGTGAACGCTGGGTAATCACTGAGGGGGCCGTATGCAGTCAAAATCCCCAATCACGGGCATTCGCTTTCATTTGATTAGAAAAAATGAATCAGACCGATGTCCCTAGCGCCCTAACGGTGGCGCAAAATAATTCCGACAGCCACACGCTGCGAGTATGGCGTTTGAATCGTGGAGTACCACTGTACTACCTGTGGCTGTGTCATGCGTTCTTTGTTAATCCTGGGGTTTTAAACATACCAGAACCACGATTTGATTATCAGGCACGCCGTAGTGGGGGACTCCGGATTAATTTTGACCACCAGGGGATCTTTAACGTGCCCCCCTTTGCACGGTGCATGGGCGTTTTTGCATTTAGCCCCCATCTAAATGCGGCTGCTGCGGCTGTGATTTTATTCCGCGTCCCCGTGCTTAGCAGCGCAACGCCATTAGCCCCGAGAACGACCTACAGGGGCGCTGAGAGCCCCACTCGCGTCACGTCAGTGCACGGACTCGTGCCTGTCGTCTGCTGCAGTTCGGGCGGTGTCCGGGCGCCTTCTGCAGTCTTACGGTTTGTTCGCTCTCGTTCCCTATGTTGGCATACTTATGACGGTCGTTTCAAATACATTTTTGTAACGTCTTCGTTGGAAAAAATTTATTCAAAGAGCTGGTGGGGGTGGTGGTGGTGAATTGTAGCAACAGGCGGGTTTAGCCTGGCGAACAAGGACGGCAATTGCTCTGCCCGATTCAAAGAGCTCATTTCCTAAATGACAATATATTTCACAAAAGTAACGTTACTGTGCCAGCCGAAGGAACTCAGACCAATCCACTGCGGGTTTTTCACGCTCGGCCTACACTTTGCAGCGGTAGCTCACATAAGGACCGAGACGCTGAAGACACCAAGTTTTCGCCAATGTTGAGAAGTTGACAAAGCGGGTAACGCAAGTGCAGCAATTCGAATCTCCTGCTCTCTTTTTCAACCGGCACCAAACCAATAAATTTTTCTTTCGTTCATACAATCATAAACACTCATAAGCATTTAATTTTACGTTAGCGTCTCTTACTCACGGCGTTTGACTATAGAAAATCTGTAGACCGAGATTCAAGTAGTGCTGAAAAGATAGGAGCAGATATAAGAACGGCAGCAAAGGGTGCTGTTATGATTGGCCTGGAATTTGACGCCTCAAGTGTAAAAAACATTTCAGCTTGCTTTCCCGTGTCAAGGTAATTGCCTTCATCCCCGAGAAAGCGTCACCCCTATGGCCACTGCGATCCTCTGAGCGCATACGAAGGGACGGACAGAAAGGAAGAGGCACAAAAGGGACGACAGAAGGAGGAGACACAAAGAGGAGGAGGTCGTCGACTTCACAACCTTAAAAGCACAGGACTGCGCTAAACATGCAGGAACTGACACTTCCACAAGTTCCCCAAGTTCCGTAAGTTCCACAAGTTTGCCAAGCAGACAGCGACTACCTCAAGACCACGAGAAGTAAATGAGCCTTTCGGGGAAACCTCTCCACCGTTTGTGTCGGCTGTAGGCCAGGGGTTATTTAAGGCCGTCCTGGCCCCTGTTGGGCAGAACCGCTTGGGACTCGGATAGAGTCGCAACCATTGTACCACGAATGGAATACATTCTTTTTATTCTTAATCATCGCGAAGCCCGCCTTCGTCACCGCCTTCTGATTCTTGCGGTGAAGGCCCGTCTCACCCGGCCGAGAGCAGGTAAGCGCGAAATTCCTAAAGGTGCTAAATATAGCTCCGCATGTTGTCATTGTATTTGTGTGTGTCTTTCTAACGCTACTTAGGCTTCCCGTATGGCAGACCTGCTAACCCTATTGGCTGCTTTAACCTAGTACATCCATTTATTCCGCGAAGTCTATAGACTTTTCATAAACACTGGGCGGACTTAGGGCTTTACGCTTGATTTTTGACTAATGTCGGTAGAATTCTTGCAGTATAGTCCGAAAAGCCCGCGCTCTCACTTCCGAACATAGACAGTGGAAAAATGTATTCTGTAAGAGTTTTCAGCATTCTTTTTGCGGTGTCTTGGAAATGCAGGAGACTTTGTTGGCAGAAATGTGCGTGCGACCTATCTTTACCGACACGGCAAACAGCCTTGAATTGGATGTGTTGCAAATCGGGGTTAACTTCCGACCAGACGCTTGAGAGCTCGATGAATTGACACAAAAAACAGCACACGGTGAAGCTTCGATAACGACTGGGGCGTTACTGAGGCATAGCTTGAATCCCGGCTCCGCATCTTGATAGCATCTTGCTTCTATATCGGAATCGGCTGCGGTCACACTCGGCAGGCGCCTTACGAGTTCTCTGGACGGAGGCCGTGCCACGCATTGCCCGAGGTAAGCTTTACCCAACGTCGTCGCGTGGTTCAAGGTGAGACACAGGTTGTGTGATAACGAGGTTCTCACATACAGCTAGGATAATGAAACAGGGGGAAGAAGGGGAAGGGTCAGAATTTGTACAATCTACTACATCTTGATGAAACCAAGTTCAGAGTATAGCGCTCTGGCGCAACGGTCGAACGCATTATGGAGACCTTCGCGGCGCTATCTGTGAACCTTGTATAATGGCGGCTATACGCCGTCCGTTCCGCCTTTTCTTTCCTTCCTTTTACGACTGCGAACGTGGTGCACGTAATCTTCAGCGCCCGTTTACCTTCGCGGCGTTGCCACTTTGAGCATTATGCGTGTATTTCGCGGCGGGCTTGTATACGAGCACTACAGCGTCCGTGGATGCATCAAGCCCATGCTCCTTTCGTCCCGTGCATGCAGTTTCCATTCTAGCTTCAGACGTCAGCGCTGCATGCGAGGCGAGGAAACTGGAAAGCGTCACACTTACGTTGTTTAGGCTGACATCATAATCGCGTTATCTCGAGCTATGACAACGGAAATAGAATTCGCAACCTAAGTGCAGGCTAGTTTTTCTAAACTTCTACACTTCGGAAGTCGCTCAAACGCCATGGACTTATGCGTGCGCGCTTCATAATGTGGTCCTCATGTTAGTGCACACAAAAGCGACCAGGGCACAGATTTGTAGGCTCGCAAGCAGTGTGGTTATTAGCTCGGCAGGGAAGATAATTTTCAGTATCTTCTTGGCGCGTACCTTTTACTGCCACTCTGGTGCGTTTCAGTTAATACAGTTCGCTTTGCTCTTTGAGCCAGTCTTTTGTTCCTGAAGGTTAGCACATGGACGTCCTTAGCTCTAGCCTTCCATACTATTTGCGTACTCTATACCAGTTTTTAGCTGGTACAGTTGCTGTGCTGATGTCCTATAGTTGGGCTTATATATAGTAAAATGACATAGTATACGAAATATTCCTGCAACATTTTTCATGAGCTAAACCCTTCCTTAGCTCTTCTTCCTTGCATATTAAGGGAAATGCCTTTCTTCAGGACCATTGCCGCACGTTCGATTACCCCGATACTCGGACAGCAATCATGCGACGTTGTCTTTTTTTTTTACATTTGCGTTGATGCGCTTATAAGCATATGACGTGTCATTGAAGACAGCGTACCAATGGCGTCTCGCATGTTGTGTGACGCATTCGTGCTTTCCTTGCACGCCAAAAACACTCGCGCAAATTACTCTGCTGGCATTGCGTGTAGGAGGAACAAACACGTATCTGGAAAGACTCGTGGCGAAGTCAGGTGCCCTCTCCATATAATTAATTGTTCACACGGACTCTGTCGCCCTTCATCCACTAATGAGTGGTGCAGTCGTCTCTTCTCTGGCGTGCATCGACAACCGCCAAGCATGACATTCGAGATTCGCGCACCCGTTGAAAATCCAGCCGGCGCGCGCAAATCCCGAAGGCTATGCGCCAGGTCTTTGTAGGTCTAACCCACCGTTAGAGGGTTCAGCCAAGATGTGGAGCAGTTTAGCATTGAGTGATGGCATCCGGGCGAATACGTCCAAGCAGGCTGGCGCTCGCTCGAAAGCTTTCAACTTCACGCAGCGCGCTGATCTGTCCTCACCATCCCACGTTCCTTCTTTTCTTCTCCTTTTCGCCATTTTTCTTGTCCGCGTTAGCGGATTAGAGCACCGGTTTAGGTCGGCCTGCCTGTCTTCCCTCCAATAATTCTTCTTTTCCTCCTTGCGGAAGTCTTGCGGAACCTCAGTGTTCCGCCGAAGAAAACAGAAGTGAAACAGAAAAGGCAAATTGATTTTTTGAAACCAAACTGCTTGACCGCAGAGGCTCAGCTTGCTAAAGGCTACTAGAAGAGTGAAGGTAGCTATGTAGCTACAAGAGGTGTGCCATACAACTTTCCGTGTCAGTGAAGAGAAAGTTGTATAGCACACCTCTTGAAGAGGGAGCATGTAAGAGCGCTCTTGCAAAAAGTCCCATGTCCTCATCTGCTTTAGCTTAAGCTGAGGAACAGAAAACACAAAAACCTTTTCAGTACAGCAAAATGAGACAAAATAAACCGCTGAGCGTTGCATTTGATTTACTTTTCTGCCTTTTCCTTTCGCAATTTTTTCTTCCGCATTTCGCATTCGCGCAAATGCGAACCCACTGCAAGGGGTTTATTATTATTACTCTTGGTTTATTTTCTGTTCTGAGAAACCAGAAGTTTTGTCATACGCTGCCCGACTACTTGGCGCGGTAACACATGTGCAGAAGCTCTGTCACGTAGCTTCCACTTCATTGTGTGTGTGTGCGCGTGCGTGTGTGACGTAATGGACCCGCCTTTGACTTCTCTGGTACGACCATCCCTATATTGCTGCTCCTTGGAATTTCGCGTGAGCAGCCGGGATCCTTGGAAATGGCCAGCTCCGAAATCAGGCCAGTGCACCACTTTCTGCAATGAAGCTGTATGCTATGTTCAAGTACAAATGACGTCCCTCGTTGGTTATGAATTTTGTGAACCGCTCGGGTACATGCGTTTCTTGCGTGTTTATGTTGTGTATGGTACCATTAGGACTGTGGTCACTATATTAATTTTTCTGTTCTTTCTTTTAGACATTTAGATCGTTCGGAGCACATATGTGAATTAAGAGAAGAGGACCGGCTGGTGCCGTTTAACAGGCACCAACATCTCTTTGAACATAGAAAAGAAGAACAATAAAGATATACTCAGACCGAGAAGCCCCGAGACAATGACTGCGCCATGCAGCTACATGGCAACGTCTTCCTCCACATGTCTCAGTAACTACAGTCATACAATAGTTACGTAAGCGATGCTCACGCTTGGTCTTCAATTGAACGGCACTATGCAAGCGGTTTGGTTTATCGGTGACGCACTGAAATTTGTACTTATCCGTTCCGTGAGATGCGTGAGTCAGCAACCACTCATCCAAACAACGCCAACACACAGGAGGGAGTGTGACACCTGCGGATCTTTTGTGTGGAGACTGAGGCCTGAGTAGAGACATCCGGTGCGTTTACGGTTTACGTATACGATGGTGCTTGTATAATGAGCAACGAGGCCACCAACATAGCGGTGTCGTGAATCTCGAAATCCATGGATTGACTCTAGGGCACTTTTCACTTGATTGTGTTGCACATTTCGCAATACTCTGCTGGCTTTATTTCAATCACTAAATCCATTTCATACCGGTTTTTCTTTATCCCCAATTAGTGATCTAGGAAAGTAAAATTGCAACGGAACACCTTTTTCTAAAGAAAGAAAGAAAAAACGATTTTTTTTTTTCTGGCGTGCAATGAAATATTTAGGTGGAGTACTTTTTTTTTAATTTTTCACCTGGATTGCCACAACGGTGCACTTTTTGTCGAAACCTAATTAAAGTAATGTGTAACCAAATATTCGCGGACATGCACAGTGGGATAAAAAAATCGACGCTTATTCGTCGCGCGTTAGAGTTGCTAAAAAATGCACGTGACATTGTTTTCCACCAGCATTGAGGTGGCGTGACCTACCGCAAAAGGAAAAGAAAGGAAGGAAAGAAAAAAACAATAGAGCTAATGGCGCTTGTCCTGGCGGGAAGCGGGTCGACGAAAGATTGCGAAGAGCTTAAACGCGAGAAACGGGCGCTTCAGAACAGCGGAATGTGTGAATCGACAAAAACAGACTTTCGCGCTCTTGTGCCCAGATATTGTCGGCGCAACTTTGTCTTCTGCTGGCGCTAGAGGGCTTCATGTGCCTACGTATCCAATATATGCATATTCATTGCGGTTCATTTGTTCTTATTCATCTGATGTAGCGGTTGTGCGAACACCCGAGCTCGATCCTGTGTAAACTTGAAGGGCGTATACGTCTCATTACGGGTTCGATCAAGTCTTGATTATTCTCTTCCAAAGAAAAGGCAACAATAATAACGACAGAATAAAGAAAATGAGAGTGACTGATCTGTCCCGCAGCATCCAATGCTATCTCTCTCTCTCTCTTTATTTGTGAGCGGTGAGATATTCGAGGTCGCTGTCATCCTCGCCTGAACGTAATCGCGATGAAACAGCTGGCATATATGGACGCGAGCCCGTTCCGAGAGTCATCGGCATTCGGCGCATACGATCGTACGCAATCATGCTCACTCCTATGTGAACGTTGGCAATGGCCATCGAAGGGCACGCGGCTGGTATTTTCAGTCGTAGACACAACACCACGTGACCTCCCCGCGGGCGATCGTGGCCCTTCCGGTGGGCTGACTGCTCGGTCAAGAAAAGTCGTGCATGAATTACCCGCTCGGCCAAAACATTTGCAGACCTTGTGCGCAAGTCAACCTTTGCGAATTAAGCGCTCGCGTCCTCTCCTTAGTACAGCGTGCCGAAGCGAAAAGCTTTCGGGTTCGGTTAAGATTCAGGTTCAGTCTTCTGCATATATTTTTCCGGTTCGGTTCAGGTTCGGCTCTGGAGCAAAAATATAGCGGTTTGAACCGGTTTAGCTAAAATCGGCTCATACGCGTTTATAGTGGTACAGAATTAGAACAAAAAATTTTAGAGAACGTTTTTCAGCCTCAACTTCGAAATTACGTCAGCGAAAGACAGTTTATTTTTATTTTCACGTGACGCGGACCGGTGTATCGCAGGTGCAAAACCTGCAGACACCTTCAGAGTGACATTAAAACTAAAAGCACCGCAAGTAGTTATACACACGAAGTCGAAACTAGCTTTCGTTGTGCAAGTTCGAATGGGATTTATATGTTTGAATGTTCCTTTTGTAAGAAACAATATATCGGTGAAACGGGATATCAATAAACGCCAGATTAAGCGGGCATTGCGCGAATACAGCTAAATAGCTTTCCAACGCCGTCGCCGAGCATTTCAACCAACCAGGTCATAACTGCGATGAACTTAAACTCTACATCTTATAGTCAAATTTCCGTAGTGAACGAGAAAGAAAATAGAGTATCATACCTTATCCATTAAGTTCGAGACATTGCAACCCATAGGCATAAACGTTTCAAAAGGAGCTTTAGAATCTATTCGCCATGTTAATTTCAAGCTGTAGGCAACAACCCTTCGTTTGGTTGCTTAGTGTTTTTCTTTTATTCTCACTTTCTTCCCTTTCCTTTTCCTTTTATATATATATTTATTCCATTTCAGCAATTTTGTTTCACGAGCACCGTCTTCTGCCGCTTGTACCTCTTTCAGAGACACGATAGCCCATGACCACCAGCGGAGCAGGTAATAGAGGGGTGCTGTGCACACGGTCGTTGACACGCCGGCTGACACACGGCAGTGTCACCGGCCTTGTGCACAGCACTCCTTTATTCTCAATTCTACACCCTCGCCGCTAACACACCTTCAGTCGTCGCCGCACTCACCTGCCTTACCCCCTCTACGCTTTGAAGGACCCTACTTATATGCACTGTGCCAAGGAAAGCATATGTCGCCTTGAATAAGGCAAGTCCACTTGTCGAAATGGCTCACGCTTTTACCTCGTTATCGTTTTTCTCGATGTCTGGAATCAATATAATCTTTGTAAAATCGACCTGTAGCAAAGGCTTATAAGTTTTGCCCTGTGTATCTTCAGTGGGCTGAGAGATGTGTACGTCACACCGAGCTTGCATTTCGAGGAAATTGGGGGAGGGAGGGGGGCAGTAGCTCGGCATCTAGTGTGTGGCGAAGCTTTAAAACTCAGTGAGCCACCTTGTTCATATTTCTTGGAAATAAGTGGTAGGTAACTTAGGATTCTGCGTTTTTGCAGTTTATTTCTGGGCAAAATTGGTGGGTGTTTTCTGGAGCCCACTAAAAAAAATTGAGTTTTTCTTCGCATACTATCACTTTCTCGTGACGTAGTGGTCAAGCAGCCAATAAGCTCAACCGGTTTCGCTCAACCACCCAATAAGCGCGTACTGAAATTGATATCACCGAATGTGACTGTCCGAGAATACGTCCCATGGTTGCAGCCCCCAAAATCGAAGTTCTTCTGTATTTTTTTTCATCTAAATTTAGGTGACTGCTCTGACTTACAAAAGCACACTGTCAATATTAGAACATATTTGTCCGGCAACTGGTACCAGGATTGTTGTCGCTGGTTACAACTTGTAGTCTATACAAGCATACTTCTCAATGTTTACAACCATAACTGTGGCACGCTCTTTCTTCTTCATTATACGGAACATATAGAACACCTTCCCGACGTTCGCACTATATACTGGGAAGGCTAGGAGATGCTGTGCACGACGTCAAAGGAGAGGTCAGTCGCGGACAACGCATGCGCCAGAACACGATCGGCCGCACAATTTCTCTCACGCCATGTATGTTCCCGATACTGCAAAAGAGTCAGCAGAAAGTCGGGGATGTCACTGTTATATTCGGTACAACTAGGGCAAACAATGGCAAGGAAGTCTCGAATGTCCGGGGCAAATCGGTCTTTACGTTGGCGTTTACAATTCGCGCCCAGTACCACAGCGAATCGCTGTTAGTGCAGTTCACTGGCAATGGTTTCTTTCGACGGTACGGCTCCGCTTCTCAATCTCTGTGTAGTAGTGCATCCTAAAGGAATCAACTGTATCAGATCGATTTTCGTCCTCAACAAAGTAAAGCGTGCAATCAGCATCCTCACCGGAACTCATTAGCGTCTCGTCGCTGCACTGAGCAAAGACAGCATTTAGGTGCACAGCAAGCACAGCGTATGGCCACTCCTCGGACTAAAGTCGACTGATCCTCAAGGTGCTTGATAATGGGCGACAATTCGTTAGACATTTTCTTATGGAATATTGGCTTTATGAGCAGCTCGTGCGCACTGCTAGTTGCTTTCACGGCCATTTTCAGATTTTCACACTTCGTGCCTTTCACAGTGCGTCTCTAGTTGTATTGGCATGTAAAACCCCACACTATAATATAACTAACTTTTATAACTTTTAAACCTAACTATAATATAACTAACCTTTTAATTGCGTCTCATGCATCTTCATAATGTCAACCATATGCCATGCTTGCAGCGTTGCCGGCTAAATGCATTGGCTAGCCCAATCACCAAAAAGCCATCCTCGAGTATTTGAGGGCTATATGTGGCCCCAAAATCGGAGTCTTTTGGATAAATCCGAATTCGGAAACATGTTACCGTCGAGCGTTTCCCGGACTTTTTCGGATTTATCCGAAAACGCAGAACCCTAGACTTTCGGTCATATATAGAAAAAGTTCATTGTTGGCTGGTTAATCGTGACATTTGCGATAACTCACGTATTCAAGCGCTCAGAAGCGCGATAAGTGTGTTTTAAGAATGGCACGTAATTTAGTCCGCTGCCTTTGGAGAACTATGTATGCCACCGAGATTAAATTTTGTGAAAATCTGGGGAACGTTATGGCCAATGCTTGAGAAGTAAAGTGTGTGCGGATCGCTGCCTTTGTAAAAAATAAAAAAAAAATCCTTGACAACTGCTCAAAACATTATATACGGGCAAGCTTGTTACAAACGGGAAAGTCATATCCGGACAACGTTTTAAAGTATATCGTTTAATGACAGGCAACTTAAATTCTTAATCTAACTTCTCGAAAGAAAGAACTTCCTTACAAAGGCATACAGAGCCCACGAGGACAACATTCACAGACGCCGACATATGATCGACCCCGATGGTAAAATTCTGTTTGCCCCCGAAGGTTACGCGGAGCAAAACGTCACTGCTACACAGGATTCGGCTGGGCGTTGCTTTCACCCGTCGCTACGCGCACCTCGTCGGCCAGTCGAACAGCCCTGATTGTGAACCCTGCCAGATGCCTGAAACACTGGAACACAAACTGGACGATTGCCCAGCATATATGCTGGGGCGAAGGACGTTAGAAAGTTTCCTAGCCAGCGTTGGCAGGCAACCCCTGTCGGAGGAAGCTATCCTCGGCCCATGGCCTGGCACTGCAACTTCAATGCGTGCAACTAAAGTGTTGTTGAAGTTTCTGCAGGACACCAAGCTCGACGAGCGGCTCTAGCAAGGCAACTGTCTCATATACATAAGCACTCACCGCTTATCATCATCGCCCATCGCAGTACTTTCACTCCCCTTGCCTCTTCCCGAGTGCAGAGTAGCAGGCGAGGGCGCACTAGCTCAGGTCGACCTCTCTGTCTTTTCTGCCAATAAATTCTATTCTAGGTATATGTACATCACGATACGGGCATTTTGTGCCATTTTGAAGTTTGTTGTATAGTCGATGAGATGAATTATTTTATGACCAATGCACCAACGAACCAGTTACCGAGGTTTTGTTTCTCGTGGTTAAGTTGTCTTATTTCGCAAAGTTACATCAACCTACACCAGTGGCCTGGCACCAAGTATACCTGTACCAAGTAGTGCAAGCTTAAGCCACCCTGAGAATCCCTAGGAGTTTTAAGTAAATGTATTTATTTCATAATCATTTATCTATTTGGTCTGTAGATTCAACAGAGGGCTTTCCATTCCTGCTTCCCTCACCGCCATGGTCCCACGAATCATTGACGTCACACGTGACGCGAAGCACAACCGCAACGAACGCCAGGAATTTCGACGCTATAAATTTCTCTGACGAATACAGTGGGATTACAGAGGCAGTACAGCCGTCCGCGTACAGCATTAAAACGGAATAGGTAGTTGTAGAGAATTGTCACTTTGCCTTCGTTCGAGACGCGCAAAGCACACGCATTTTCTGTCGCATAAAAGGCAGTCTTGGCGGCACAAAAATTAGCAACATGTGGGGTGTCCCAACTGAGTTGAGGTTATCCGAATTAATTTCAGTATTAGCATGGGAATCGGTTGCCGAATACGGGAGGCTTTGAGCTTTTGTCGAAAGCTTCGCGCCTCTGACGTGCCCTTCATACGGTCCACAGGGCATTGCGAACCTTTCGTCGAACCGGTTCGGAACGGTCCCTCTAAGTTCCGGTTCGGGTTGAGCTCCAATACGGTGGAAGGTGATGGTTCGGTTGGGCTCCGGCTCAGAGGAAAAAAAGAAAGAAATAAATTGGTTCAGCTGCAGTCGTCCCACATCGACGTTGCAAAAAACCAGACCGACAGAACACCGTTAACGCACAATGAAGTATTGCATAACATTGTAGCCGTCCATTCTGCTGAGACCAGCTCATACACACATCTCTCTACTCAGCAGGAACGCTATGCAGTGTGCTTATGGCGTGTACGAGTGCGACGACCGCGCCAGCAGCGGAAACCGGCACGCTGTCCTGGCTCCACCACCAACGTCGATTGAGCATTGTGGGTGCGTCCACTTCGCTCTACCACTTTTCTTTAAAATTTTTTTTTTGCAGCCAGACGCATTCTGCGTATCTAAAAGATCCTCCAATCAGGCAAGTGATCTTTACAACACATGCCACCTGGCTCCACTGTGCCCTCCCTGCCATATATTGGCGCCGACACCGCGCCATCAGCGGTAGCCGCACTGCTGTAAGTAAACCTGTACATATTTTCTCCTTTGACTTCTTCCGTACGTGTTCCTTTCTTTTTTCTTTTTGGTATGCCTTACAACAAAGCCCGACGCGGAATGCTCAGGCCAAGCGGAACGGAGCACCTCTGCGCGCAGCTCGGGTAAGAGTTTTGGGTAGATGCCGCTTTAGCGGCTGCAGACCAACTAATATTGGCGCGTTCTTTTATTTAAAACGTTAATGACACGTTGATTTAATTTAAGATATCAATTCGGAGGTTATACTGCACAAGTAAAGGTTGCCTCCCCGCTAACCCTATATATACGCGCGCTAGCGGCGCATGCGCCGTCAGAGGGACAGCACGACGGCAGCGGCGGCGCCGACGGCGGGCATGCGCCTCGAGCGCTCGGATAACTGCTATCGCAGTAAAACAAAGACATCATCTGAGAAGACGTGCATGGCCTGGGGTCCAACGGGGCAGGAAAAGTTGCAGGGAAAGTGCTTGAGAAGCTAACCACGGATATAGTATACAGCGACCCATGCGGAAGTATAGTGCGCCTGATACTCATGTAATCGCGCTCCCTTGAAGCCACAAGCGCTACCCCACATCGGTTCATTAATTTGCCTTCATATTATGCTTGGGGTGTTCGTCCAGAACGCCGTATACATATATAGTAGAAGTCTATGGATTAATTTTGACTACCAAGGGTTTTCTGTGGCGCCTGGTCGAATCCCCACGAGTCGTAGTAGCCTGCTAATAAATGAACAAGAAAGTGAAACACAGTGAAGCGAGCGATAAAAGTAAATTGGTATATGTAACGTTACATGATCGAATGTGACGTCGAGAGCCACGAGGGCAGCAGAAGGGGTTATAGATCCAACGCGAATAGATGATATGCTGTAGGACAGGTCATCTACTTCGTTGAATCGAGATGATCGGTACAAAATAATATAACACAATAGAGACCGAGGGAAGGGGAACGCAGTCCACAGTGGCAGAAGTTTAGGAGTTATAAAATCACATGCTAGGGCGAGTTCAGTTGAAGCAGACGGCTTCTTGGAGGGTTTTTGGCTAAATTTGACGATGATTGTGCAGTGGCTTGAAGAGCGCGCAGACTGCCGTGCCTAGTCCAGTACTAATATTTATTTTGTCCATTTCGTATGTCGCGTTGACCGAGTGATTCTTTAGCTTTAATGTCTTAAAGCAACAATGAGGCTGTATGAGACCCCGTAGATCGAGACACCGTTTAGTTTTGGAGTTCTTGCTTTACAATGTGTTTTAAAATGGAAATCCATCACGCGACCTGGCTCTAAGCAGCAGCAGCGGCGGATTGCGTTACAGGTTCCGGCGTAGGATTTCCGAAAAAAGTTATCCCTGACCAAAAATTAGGCTAGTTTACTAACGAGCTCAAGTTTTGGATTAGTTCGCCTAATTCTCGGGCACTCAGTCGGATACCAAAAGTCGGAGCGAAGGGGGCAGAAAATGAAAAGTATAAAGAAAAGACGACAAAAAAAAGTCATTAACTGGAAAAGTCGACAGACCACTGCTTCGAAGTGACAGCTTCATTATTAAAGCTTGCGGTCGTGTACAGACGACCGATTCTTGAAGAGTACCGTTCGAGCGTCGAATGGCCCGCTGGTTAGTCGATGCTCGCCTAGTACTATTAAAGAATCGTTCGACTGTTAATTAAACGGTAATTGAAAGGAAAAATTCAGTCAATATACAGTTGTCAACTCCTGGATCTATCACAGGATACACTTTCTCTCATGAAAGTGAGCCAATAAGTAGCGCGCTTAGGTCGAAGCTTAATTTTAGCTGTGAACAGGGCCTCCTATCTAGATACATGGAGAAAGGCGATATAGTTTTTCTCGGAAGCCACTGCGCCGTATTCGATGAGGTTTGTTGCATTTAAAAGAAAAAAAAATCTAGTCACAGTTGAAAGCTGAATTCTTATTCAGGCTGTTGATATCTTTGTAAAGATCGTTGAAAATCGCGAATTCTGAGAAGAAGTAAAGCTATCAAGTTTACAACTCTGTAACTCGCCAATGAAAAATGATATCAAAATTATGTGAATTGCAGCTAATGGCTACACCTAAAGCAGACAAATCGTTTTATTACATAACGCTCTCAAACAACACTCCTAATATGTGAGTAGGACTTTTGCAAAACCATTCTAAACACTGTAACGAATTCAAGTAAAATATAAATGAGCGTATCAAGTTTGCCCACTTCGGGCGTTCTAGTGGATGCTGTTTACAGAACTACAATATCTCTGGTGCCGCGTTACGGATTTGTCAACTTCTTTCTATATTTTTACACTTACCAATTTCCGGCAATTGTCGCGAAAAAAGAAAAAAAAATATATATATTCAGGCTCTGAATCGAAATTTCGTTGTTAATACTTACTATAATCAAACTTTCTCTCTCAAATGGAACAAATTTCATTAAACTAGGCCCGGAGTTTATCACAGAAAAACATTTCTACATTTTACATGTATTTGAATAGGTGGAATCGGAGTTGGGCCCGAGTTAAAGCGACACTGCTTACACATTAGACAAGAAGTCCACGTAAAGTGAACATCGCATTCATTAATAGGTCCCACAAGATCAAATGCCAGCTTCGTAACATGCAGAGAGAGAGAGAGAGAATGATATATTTAAATGATGGGTCAAAGCCTGTTGTCTTACAGATCTGGCTAAGTGTGACCCAGTACGGAATCGTCAGATGCACTAAGATACGAGCCTGAGCAACATGCATTTCCTCGTAACACAGGCTGCGGACTGCACCGTGGCTTATGGAATACTATAAAAGAAAAGACGAAAGGACGTGTACTGAGCCTTGGTTACCACACATAGCATAACCCGCTCAACGTCGTTGGGCCAGTTCGCCGCCTGTCGCCCAGCACTTCAGGCCTATGCCGCGCCGTCCGTCGCGTTTCCATCTGAATGTTTCTAATAACGGTCCATCAATGTCTGACTGGCCTTTGTGTGTCGAGCGTGACGACAACCTGTCACCCCAGCGCTCAAACAATTGACCTTCTTCGGGGAAATCAAGGCTGCCAAGTCATGCAGACGATTTCGTGTGACACGTCTGCGCACGCTTCGACTCTCTTTCTTTGTTCTTTCGTTTTCAGACGTCAAAGCCAGCGAAGCTATCGCACAGGGGCAATAACCCTGTGCTCCTACCGTAACAACGCGAATGTAGCCACCCCGGGAATCTACGGGCACGTCCACGCCTCTACACTCCCCTACACATAACTACTCCCCTCTTCTCCCGATCGTTTCAAAATGTGTGTTTGTCGGTCTGAGGACAGCAAGTTTTAAGCATGACCAGATTTTGAGCGCACGCAAATAAGAAGAAAAGAAAAGAAGAAAAGAAGGAAAAGTTGCAGTTTTAGCGAAATACGAAGCAGGGACGCAGCTGGCGTAATATTATGTGCTGGAGGTCTTGCGCTGTTTCGTGCGGCATCGGTTGGAATAAACATCCGCAGAGGCGCTCGAGCGATCTCCTTTCGTGAAAAAGAAGAAAAGTATTCCGTGGCTCATTGGCAGTTCAAATGTTCTGAAGTGTGTGTACATGACCGTTAAGATTGCAAACAATTTTTATGTCTCCACCTGCGTCATTTTAGATGGCTTTCCTGGCCTAGGTTCCATAAGTGTCAGGTGCTGTTCGTACAGGATATTGCTGGTCGCTTGGATGTGCGAATTTGTTAGGTACCACCTATTTGCGGTGAGAGAGAACCTTCATATCCTCTTTTATTATATCTCTGCATTCCGTGGCGTCAGCCAGTCAATTTATATAGCATTCAAAACGCTAAGCACACTGTTCTCCAGACGCAGTATTATTCTTTGCTGTAGCATAAAAAAGAGAACTCGCTACAGTAGCTTAGTGGTACAACATTGCTTTGCTGAGCTCGAAGTCGTGCTTTCAACGCCGCGGCCGGCACATTTAGACGAGAGGGAAATGCAAAAACGCTCGTGTGCTTACATTGAGGTGCACTTTAAAGAACCTCAGGTGGTCAAACTTACTCCAGAGTGACCAACTACGGCGTGCCTCATAATAATTTCATGGTTTTTTGTCACGTACAACCTCAGAACCTGATTATTTCTTAAAACAAGGGTGATAGCTAGCGCAAAGGTAGGGTCCTCGACAGGCAATCTGTGGGTTCAGAGTTCGGATCCTCACGGGCTACACCGAATATATTTTTCTGCTTTCCTTCCCAATTCTCTCAGTTTAATCACTTTCAGATTGTTGCGACAATCACCGGTGTACATAAAGCCAATTAGAGGAGCGATCTCATACCGGCTCTAGCTGTAAATGAGGAAGGGCGGCGTCCCGCTTCCGTAACAAGTGCAGATTTACACATACTTCGGTGCTGCACCTGCTGACGCGTACCGGTCACAGTTTGACACGTCACGGAAACCATATGGTGCCTTTATAGTCAGCTGGAACAACTGTTGCCTGGCGGGCCAGCTTTAGCATTCTGTCGTTTGCTCACCGGTCTCACCCTCCCTGTCATTTCTTTTTTTTTTGCCATGTTTTTGATGCGACCCAGTGAGCAAACATGAGGCACTTATTTGACGATGCTGCTCACACAGCAAACATGAGGCTTCATTTCTGTATCGTGGGAACGAGCTCGGATGGACCAGCTGATGTGTCGCTGGGGGATGTGCTTTCTGTTGACGGGTGGTTAATCTCGCCTCGTCGTCATGTGTAGTGTACATAGATGGAGAACAAAGGAGATACGCCTTCAGGCCGAGCTACAGCATTTGCTACTATTGAAGAAAGGACGAAGGAAACAGTTATCAGGAAGAACAAGTATCAACTCTTCCATTGGAAAGGGGCGCCACAACAACCTCGAAACATCAGATTACTATCACTGATATGTGAAAACCACTAATACCACCGCCGGGCAAATTGACAGAGGGCAGAGGGTCAGTGCTACTTCTCCTTTGGGTTCTTGGGTGCAAGGTTATTTGGGGTACACTTTGAAAACATATTAGCGAACAACTTCGAAACTTGAGCATCATTTATTCGGCGTCCAATGACTCCGCATCCACGCAGATCTGAGGCGATTCCATGAAATACCTATTATGGGGCAAGATCGTTCGGGAACCTCTTACGTCTTCACCGAAGGATATTAACAGATATCGCTGTTTTGGCTATGTTGGCGGTGGCGGTATGGCTTTTTTTCTGTTTTGGTGTGGTGCAATTTTCTATAAAGAACGTGAAAATGCATGCTGTTTCTCGTCGTCGGTGGTGTAATGGGCAGGACGGGCTAAGGTTTTGACGTTTTCGACTTACCAAGGTTTTCTTCGTTAAACGAAGCTTCCAACCGCCTAAATCGCAGAAAAAATACAATGGCAAGAGCAAGAATGTTCTAAATAACTAATTACAGTACTAGATTCTGCAAACCAGTTCTTGGTTTCGTTACCCCAGAGAGGGATAGGACATGTCATCATGATATATAATTAGAGAGCTTTAGCTTTTCCGCAAATTTCTTCCCGTTTGCGGATTACCGGGTCACAGAATACGTAGACGTGAGCGGTCGGGTTGCTGGCGCCACCTGGTGTCGCAGAGCTTAACCAGATAAACGCAGTACTATTATCGCGGTTACCAAGTATATTTGAGGCCGATTAACGCTCGAGCCACACGCCGTGCCACCCGCCTGCCGCACGCGTGCGGTCGGGAGAAAAACTGCACATGTCGCACACTGGTGCACAAAATTTCTGTTTACACTGGGTCTGCGCATGCAGCGTATACCGACATTTGTGCACCAGTGTGCGACATGTGCAATTTTTCGCACGACCGCACGCGTGCGGCAGGCTTGCGGTGGGGTGGTCGGCTCGAGCGTAACTCGGCCCTTACTTCGCTGCTCGTTTAAATTTTCGGCCGTGGCGGTAATCCTGAAGACACTTTTTTTAGCATTTTGTTTTCGACAAGCCTACTAGTGGTACGCGAGCACGTGTCAATAAGGGATTGTCGTTAGAGGAAGTGTCACAAGAGGACGCTACCAGCGCCCGGTAATGCCGTATTTCGCAAACACTATTCCGTGTAACGGAATTTTCGGCAGTGGTGTAATCATGTTCACGATTACGCCACTGCCGAAAGTTTACACTAGCAGCGGAGGGAGATGTACTGCAATAGTATATACGTATTTCTCTGGTTGAGCTCTACGCCACCACTTCAGCCACTCATGTTTACGCCTGGGCTAACTGGGAGAGGAGGGGGAGGTAAAGTGATAGTGTGTGTGTGTGTGTGTGTGTATGTGTGTGTGTGTGTGTGTGTGTGTGTGTGTGTGTGTGTGTGTGTGCGTGCGTGCGTGTGTGTGTTGTGTGTTGTGTGTGTGCGTGTGTGTGTGTGTGTGTGTGTGTGTGTGTGTGTGCGTGCGTGCGTGCGTGCGTGCGCGCAAATGGGGTAGCAGATATATTGCAGTAACTGACATTTCACCTGTACTTTCAACTTCAGCTGTGTACCCAATTTGACAATACATACTTTCGCCTCTGTTCTCGTTTTCTTTTTTTTTTTTGCAAGAGCATTGAATAATTGCTGTTGCAAATAGTGCGATGAGAGTGAGGGAAAGATGCTGTCTTTAATGATAAGCTAATGATGCTAATCTGGCTGGTGGTCTGACAGGATATAGTACAGGTGTTGAGCGAGAAATGATAGAGCTTCTGATCACACAATCGCGCGAATGACACTTGCGCGCACACTCATGCAAACCGTAGACTATGGGCATATACAGAGCCTTATTAACACATGCATATCTCAAAAAAAAAAAGAAAAAAAGAGAGAAAAGAAAGCTATAAAAGCGTGTTTGTTCTCGCACTTCTTCGATACGAATCTCAAAACTCCTGCAGTTTGAGTCTCGCGTGGCGGTGTAAATGTTTCGGCCGCCGTCAGAGATTGCCTGTCTGACAGAGGGCGACTGACAAGTGACGACATAACAACAAGATAACAACATAACAGCAACAGAACACTTGTTGCAAGCCGAAAAGAGACTGCGCCGAACAACTGCGAGACAAAAAAAAAAGTAAAACCACCTGTTCTTTCCTTAAAAGCAGCATTTGGCTTTGACTTCCTCGAGCTTGCCACACGTGGTGCTCCGGAAGCGCGGACAGCGCTCGTACATACCGCAGCAGATCCGGGAGGCCCCCCGAAGCCACGCAGGAAGGAAACAATATCTCGGAGGGAGCATTACGTCAACGTAGCCAGCCTTCTCAAGCCGACTTTCCGCGAAGCCATCCCCCCGTTTGCCGCTTTCTCGTCTCTCACAAAGCCCGCCCAACACGTTGCTCTGCACTCGGTGGACTCGGCCCAGTGTGCTTGGTTGCCGGTAGGTTTTAGTAGACGCGCACTCACTTGTTCGGGTCCTTTGTCAGCCGCTCTGCGAACATTTTCTTGCTCCCCAATACGCTTGCGTGATTTCGGTCGTTTATTGCAACGCGTACATTAATTTGTTTTCGCTGCAACGGGAGAGTACGACCACTGCAGGATGCTGTCGTATGCACCCGTTGCCTTTTTTTTTTTTTTGGAAGAAAATGCATTGAGTGCGGCTAGTGCGGCGCTGGATGGCATTAAAGCTTACCGCGACATGATCACGTGTTGGGCCGACTTTTCTTGATTTTACTTCTGTTACGTAACGCTCTCTCCTATTGGCGGCGAGGAGTTACGGAGTCGCCATCTATCGGAAGCGCCTCGCTGGCGTAGTATGAGGGATCATGCGGCGCGCTCCTCATAGGTTTTGCTGTCAGCGCTCACTGAAAACACCACGCGCGAGCTCTCTCGGACATTTCTATAAGTACTTTCGAAAACGAGAGAAGTTTCTTACTGTCTAAATAATAATCTTGGGCAAACTGAAAGCACACAATCGTTTACAGACGCTATCTCCTCACCGAATACGTACAGTGAACGCCACTGCGCGCGGTCGCCGCGATGGAGTCTCCCGAACCGGCTTCTTGCGTGAAAGGTAGGTAAACGCTGAGAGCAAACTATGTGAAATATGTTCTTATAGTGTTTGTATAACTAAATGGAGCGTAATAGAACGAAGCCTCAATGCAGCGATCGCGCAGATTCGCAGCGACCGACTGCGCGTCTGCATGCTTGTCCGCGCACTGTTTCGCTTTCTCCGCGCGCGCGTTTTCGCACCGTGCCATGAGCTTTAGGCCGCAGAATATGAGCATTTGACAGTATACAAGCAACCATTGTTGCGTGGACGCTATCAGAGCTGTGCAAAAATAATTTCATTGTAGAGACTTCGACGCCTACGGGGAGGGACTGTGATGTCCCGTCGCGACGATTCACTCTTTTTTTCTTCTAAATTCTTCGACCTTTCAATATTATTTCTCGAGTTGCGTCGCACTGTATGTTTATCGGTGTTCTCAGCGTGCAATTTCCCGCTGCTCCTTTTTTGTAATCCAGTGCATTAATTCATAACACAAACATGACCATATGCCATGCTTTTTTTTAAATGTGCTTCTTACCGCTACCTTTCCACTCCACTGAACTTGCGAGTACCTATAGCATCGACAAGTTCATATACCAAACCGTCATGACATTAGTCGGGCAGCGGACTCGGGCGAGCGTCTCAGTGCGCGTTTTCAAAACATCGCAGACCAGGCGACGTAGCAGAAACCTTCCTCGCGTCTGTGCTTCCTGCGTACCCGAGTTGTAGCCGATGACTGTTTGCCGGTTTTATGTTTCGCGAGCCAAGCTTCACGCAGCTTCTTGTCCTGCGGCTACGTGTGAATAAGGCTGACACCGGCCTCCGTTGCGTGCGTCCGGCCCTGCGGAACCGAGCAGTAGTCTACCATGTTGCTCGCCTTCAAAGGCAGGCACTACCTATGGTAGTGCTTTGAAGTGTTGTAAAGGAGACACTCGAAGCGGGAAAATTTCGCCACTAAATGAGGACCGCAGCGTACGAGGGAATGTAGACTCGTTTACAGCTCGCTTCGGCGCGCCCGAAGCAGCCGACGCGGCCACTATATCCACGTGATCCCTCCTAGCACGTCACGCCGACGGTGGCGCCAGCTTTTCCAGTGGTGGAGCTCGAGGCCAATAGTATTCGCTCCTTCCGTGACAACACAGTTCTGTCCAAGCTAAAACCTCGGAGCTGCATGACAGAACCAAGGAGGTTATAGAAAAACTGTTTTCCTTTAACCTCCTTGGTTCTGTCATGCAGATTGTGTGGTACAGCGCGAAACGGGACAGGGGACGCAGGAAAAAACGAGGACACGCGCTTTCTGCCCACTGAAATTTTATTGCGTGATACGAGGTATCATATAGAAAGAAAGAACAGAAGGAAAACGACATATAATAGGTAATGTAAAAACAAACAATACAGATGGAAAAAAATATAAAAATCAAGAACATTATAATGATGCCATTTTACATATACATACGTCGTTTCCCTCTGTTTTTTCTATATAACACCTTATAGCAGACAAAAAATTTCAGTTGGCAGTAAGCGCTTGTCCTTGTTTCTTCCTGTGTCCCCTGTCCCATTTCGCGATGCACCACACAGCCTAAAATGGAAAATGAATTAACCTGAAACATCACCCTTCTGTCATGCAGTTCCGAGGCTTTACTAGACGGGCGCGTGATGTCGCTGACGATCGAGCTGGCCCTGCGTGCATTGCGGAGATAATAATACTCGTTGGGGGAACCCGCTCAACCTATGCAAGCTATCGTAACTATGGCAGAGTCATCGCTGCATGCGTGATGGTGAGTACTGTTAATGTTAGTGAGGCGATCATATAGCAAAATATGTCAGTGTTGGCACATGAGTATTCGTTTCGCTCTTGAACCAAGGCAATGACGTCACAATCAGAAAGGGAGTTTTAACTGAGGTTCTGTCGGCAGCAGGGCTCTGTTATTTCAGCGGTAGGAAGAGAGAGAGAGAGAGAGAGAGAGATACTGGAATGAGTGCCTAGCGAAATGCCTGACATGCTATTCCAGGTGATTCAAGTAAAAGAAAAAATAATATCGAAGAAAGTAACGAAATAAAAAGAACACATAGTGACATAATTGCACGAACACAGCAAGATGCGCGCCCCAGGACTTCATCTCCAACCGAAGTGCGAAGAAATGCGGTGGGTTTCAAATGGTAAGTGCCAAACAGTTTTTAGGGATTGTGTCAGGTGCAATATTGCCTTCTTCTACGCTAGCGTCTCCCCAGCGGCAGTGGATTTCATAAATACGTGACAATCCCAATAATTTGTAACCAAGGTTGTTAACTTCCTGATTGATTTATTTAGCCGAATGTTCGAACTGTCTAATTGAAGTCGGTCAGCGCTCGAAGTATTGTGCAGGCAGGTTCATTCTTAACAAAACACGAAGGCAGTTCATCCACATCTTTCGCCTTCTGTACTCCCTAGTGCTTGCGAAAGTGTTGTAGATATACCACGCGACTGATACACAAGAGCAGCCATGCAGTGCCATCTTCCGTATGTCATGCGCTATCAAGCTGTACGTTTCCAGACATGCCACAAAATGAAATTCGCTCATGCTCGACTAATGTATATTCCCTTTAACGATGGGCCTACCTGACTTACCACTCAGCATAGACAAAGCTTGGGCATAGTGTCCTGTATTTTTTTAACGCAAGCCCAGTGACCTCAGAACTAGGAGTCGCTGAGAAGGCGGCTATTTCCCAGTAGTTGGATGCAATTTAGCAGGCGTGGTTAGTGTCACGTCAACTATGCCTTACACTATGCGTCATGCGAATGCTTAGGCGTGGGCAGGAGCGACAGCGTGCGATCAGCGGGCTATACGTTGTCCACGTTTCGGCAACAGCACGTCTGATGCGACAGGCAATGTGGTGGCGCCGCAGTGGACGATCGGCTCCCCCGCATTTGTGGATCTACTGGACAGCCTTTGTAAAAATACAAGTGGCTATATGCCTTGAGACTAACGGATTCACCCGCTTTGCTTGGTGACCCAGTTGTCCCTGACTGTTGCGGTGAGCTATCGTACATAGACATAGGGGCAGCGTGCTCGTGGCGCTCTGCGCAAGAGATCTATCTCGCTTCCACGCTTCGCCAACAAACACACTACGGAGGCGCCTGGCGTATGAGCGCGCATTTAGAAGCGCCCCCTGCCGATAATTCCGTCGTCACACGTGCGAGGTGACCGACGGAGTTCCATGCGGTGGCCTCGGCGTGGGATTGGAGGAGAGGGGCCATGAAGTGTGAACCGGAGGTCCACACATCATGGTACGAGGGGCACGATCGAAACGACGGCGTTCTTCATGCCGCAACTGCCGCGTGGCCCACGTTTATGTAAGTCCGGGAAAAAAAGAAAGAAAGCGACGGGCCGGGAAACGGCGAAAGAAAAGCAAGGAAACAGACATCATATACCTATTTGCAGCACCCCCACGACGCCATCAATTAAGATAAGAATAAACGAGAAAAAAAAAAGCGGAGTGGAAGGGGTTGGTCCGGAGAGGCACATATGCACGGTTCTGGAGGACCCGCTGCATGAGAGGCCCGGCTATACGACCATCGTCCAGAGGTCGTGGTGTCACGGACGACGTCGGGCGCCCGAGCGCCGCCGCGCAACACGCGGAAGTGTGCATTCGCGGCGTCGTCTATTTCTGCGAGGTTCCGTCGGCTGGCTGTCCGCCTTGCTCGCACAGCCAGCAGCGTTCCACTTCCGCGTGAGCAAGGGACGGAAGGCGGCGAGAAGCAGTCGGGGCCCCCAGAAGCGCCAGTCACCCTCCACTTCGCCTCGGTCTCTCTCTCCTCCTTTGCTTTCACTCGACTCCGTAAGTACATGCATGCCGGAGACTAGATTATGACTGCCGGAATTTGCGGATAAAGAAAAAAGAAGAAGAAGAAGAAAAGAGAAGAAAGTGAGACGAATGCTAGTTAGAGTTGCGCGCGTCTTGGTTACTATTAGAGGAGAAGCAGAGGAAGACGAGTGTTTTATTGCCTGCGCATCATTTGGCGCAGGGAGAGTGATGCATCGATGCCACCCGCCGTCCTTTCAAGCGTGAAGGGTTATGCATACTGAGGTGGCGACGGCCATCTTGTACGGAATCCGCGCACTTCTGGTTCAGCGGCCTCTTTTTATTTCGCTCTTTCCTTTTCTACTCTCTCTCTCTCTCTCTCTTTCTTTCATTCTCGCACTTTTTCTCCCCAAGTGCGTGAGGTCCTATGCTGCGGTGTTTTGGAACTCTGGTATCTATTTACAGGCTTTTGTTGGCGGTAACCTTGAATCATCTTTCACGCGCCTCGGGTGCGCTTGTGCCTTGTGCGAAAGACTTTCAAATTCCAAAAAAGACAGTACCTTCCGTACTTTACTGATGCTGTTTGCTTATCAACGCGATCAGCATCTAATAGGAACTTCACCCAGTTTGCGACATGTCTCCCTGTCCCATTGCTTGTCCGTATCTAACATTCTTTCACTCCAACTTGGATTACTTGGCATGTGACACTGTGTACGTGTTCAGATTTAATAATAATCATCATAACGTATACAACACATCATCACTTATAATTTCGCACCCATCATGAGACTGATTGCTAATCACATTAGCGTCGCTAGTCATCTACGAAGAATGGATGCGCCGCCAATTTCCTAAATGCGGAATTTCTTCACAAGCCTCACAAGATCGATTGGGCAAAATGTGCAATGTTCAGCCTAATTGAGAGAACAGTGGGAGAGGGAAAAGTGTACAAAAATAAGAAAAAAAGAAGAAGAGGGATAGAGAAGCCACTGTCACAGTTGTCATAGTATATGATACAAAGGAGATCGAAAGCCGCCCAATGATGTATTAAATATTAGTGCCTATAAATATACTAGTGCGACCACGTCTTGCAGCACAGTGATTGGGACAGTTCAGCAGACGATGCTGCGTCTCGTGCGAGTTTTAATGCAGCCATGACAGAGCCGCAGCAAGACACTGATCTGCTGATAATATTAAAAGTGGGGATATTATTAAAGAATATGGCGGCTGTACGAGGTGCGCTTATTGAACTCTGAACTCTAGGGTTTTACGTGCCGCAGCCGCGATTTGATTGCGAGTCGCGCCGTATAGTGGGGGACAACGGATTTATTGCGAACACCAGGGGATCTTTAGGAGTGCCCCCAAAGCACGGGAAACGGGTTTTCTTGCGCTTAATTTGCCCCCGTCGAAACGCGGCCACCGCGGTGGCCGCTAAGCCACCGCGGCGGGTGAGATGCGCTCATTCTTACCCAATGTTATGTGTATATACAACGGGCACCCCTTGCTGGCCCCAGATGAGTTTTCAGCTAGCAGCTGAAGCTTGACCTTGACGGTTATACATTGCTGACGGTAGTAATTTCCCCTCTTGCTTTTCGTCAATTAATTAATTAACGAACAAACGAACCAACAAATGAACAAAAAAGAAACAAAGAAGAACAAGAAGGCTATGCCAGCTGAATCTTAAGTTCGACAACGAAGTGAGGCACAGTCGCGCTAATTCGTATACTGTCATTCGGCGTTCGCACAAGACGCTATCGTCAGATGTTTGCAAATAAATATCTGGAAACACGATGGGGAGGCTACGTCATGGCAGCCTTCCGTACCTGCTACCCAAAACTTTCTCTTACACCCAATGTATATTATTATCAGGATAAACCTGTCTTTCTTTCTCTTCCGCTGTGCCAGCTGGCTGCTCCCGTTGAACAGGAAAGCCACTGCGCGCTAATTCAAATGGGTCAAGATCGCTTCAAGGCGAGAACTACAGAAAAGAGAAAGCGAACAGCTATTTACCCTGTTAGCCGAGTTCGTGCTCGACGCGTATCGGGTATATATATATATGTAGATATTGAGACCGGGTACGACTGCTAACATCCGCTAGCGTAACTGGCTGCTCACAGGCCTGGCGGCAGTCTGAATGAGAGTGTCCCATATATCGTGGCGCTCAGGAGTCACCAACGAGCGGCCAGATATTATCGCGCTGACGTCTGATCGAGAGATACCGCGGGGTAACGGAATTTGCTCAGGCAGACGGGATCACTAGGCAGTAACTCAAAGTCTGTACCGATAAATTATTCCTTCTAAAACTGTATTTTAGCTCATCTGGAAGATAGAAAAAAAAAGAGAAGATTATTACCGAATGAAATAAAGAGCAAACCTTTTCGAATTTCGGGCCGAAACCTGAACGCCCTTACGTCAATGTGACGCCATGAATTTCAACATATTATTGTCGCACTTCGGTCGTTTTTGACGCAATAAAGGTTCTCGAAGCTTTCTATGGGTTGCGTCTTTTGTTCCGATAGAATATTACCTGACAGCGTCAATACCCTGGTTGCGATTACAGGTGTCATCTATAGCCTCGCGCACTTAGAAGCAACATTGATGTACCGCTCATGTGAACGAATGGCGTTTACCAACGCTTACTCCTGTACCATGTTGGAGTAGCCGATATTCCAACATGGGACTCCTCTAGGCGCGAGGAAACCACTGAGCAACAGTCCTCGCCACCACGTCCAACGCCTACTCTATCCGGAGAACATTAAGCTGGCTGGACTCGAGGCTGTCTTTTTTTTTTTTTTTTCAGTCGATAACAGTCGGATGGATGCCACATTCGTAACTGGCCCAAAAGGCTGTTCGTGCGCTGTTGCACTCTTGCATGCCAATAGAAGAAGAAGATACATCCTCCCGCGTGCACGCCATGTTCGCTCTCTGCCTCTTTTCCTTTTGTTTCACCCCCTTATCGCTCCCCTAGTGTAGGGTAGGAAACCGGATGCTCGCATGGTTGAGCTTCTTGCCTTCCGCCTTCTTTGCTTCTCTCTCTCTCTCTCTCTACTGTCTCTTTATTTGTGTTACCGGTCTGTCGCAGGCTTCAATGAAAATATGACATTTGTAGAGCGACTGGGCACACTTTATTCATAAACGACAGCCTACCGATACCACTTTCCTGATGCGGCATAGTAGGGTGTTTTGATCCGCACCGATGGTACGACCTGTTGGGAACTCGGCGCTGACGCCCGTGGTTGTACCTGGGTCGCAAGCCCCAAGGGTAGCGTTGGCCTGGCGGCCTGGGGTACAACTGGAAGCATCCGAAGGTCCCGGCAAAGCATGAGTCGACTGGTAACAACGAAACAACTTGTTTATTTTAACATCGCAAAGAGTTGGCGGTCAGGTTGACCGAAGTAGAGAGACGGGAGAGCACTTCACTCAACAGAAGAAATCGGAGCCCTCCTTTTGGCGTCCGGGGGCAGCTGTTTTTATACTCTCGCAGTTGAGGGCAAGAAGGAACCCCTCAAAAGACGAGCACGTGAATGTACAATGGGCTAATGGTGACGCACACTGTCGTAGCGATGCCGTAGCACCATGACGAGCACGATCTCGTAGCACCCTGTCGAGCACGATCTCGTAGCACCCTGTTGTAGCGCTGCCGGTCGGGCACAATGACTGTAATGAGAGGATGGTCCCTGCTTTGGCATCGCCTGTTTCGGGCACAATGACTGGAATGAGATCCCTGCTTTGGCATCGCCTGTTTCGGGCACAATGACTGGAATGAGATCCCTGCTTTGGCATCGCCTGTTTCGGGCACAATGACTGGAATGAGAGGATGATCCCTAGGCGGTCGCATCGCCGCAGTCGCGCCTGGAAACACCTGGCGATGAGTGTTGCGGCGACGACGAACGGGCCAAAATGTCTGCCGCCCCGCCGCAGTCGCGCCGGCAAAACCACGTGTCGCAGGCGAAACGCAACAGACCGCCCCGCCGGGGGAAGGAGATCCCGATGGACAGGGGACTGCATCCGCTGTCCGGAGGGATGTCGCTCGATGATGCTCATAACCGAAGTCGGGCGTCCCTCGACGTTTCTTGAGCGCAGCGCACAGAGAAGGCCTCGTTCTCTCGTTCAGGTTCGCACGGGACACTGCAAAGTGACTTCGGGAGAGTTCACATTTTTGTTCTCGTTCCCGGCAAGCGTTAGAACTACGCTGAAACTCAACCGCTCAGTCAGCAAGCACGGCACAACCCTCACTAAGCCCTGCCAGGCTCTTTCCCCTTTTTATACCACTGCCTAGTTCCTTACAGTAGTCTAGCATCACTCAGAACGCGTCCACAAATTGAAAAATTGCACTAGAAAGCATATCATCACTTTGAAACACTAAACAAAAGCAATATGTTAAAAAAAATCCTGCCTCAGGAAGAAAAACATCAGTAACAAACAATTTTGAGGCTGATTCCTACGTTAGGGGCTTCGACTTAAGCCATCGGCGTTACCGTTGAGACTCCCCTTTTTGTAACGTACCTCAAAGGAATATTGTTGTAAAGCGAGGCTCCAGCGCAGGAGGCGGCCATTTTTGGGAGAGATGGTCTGCAGCCATTGGAGAGGGCAGTGATCCGTCTCAATGATAAACCTCGAGCCGGCTAGATAGCATGACAATTTCTGAACGGCCCACACGAGACACGCACACTCTTTCTCGGTGGCGCTATACGCCTGCTCACGACTGGTCAGCTTACGACTAGCATACAGGACGGGGTGTTCTACTTCTCCATTTTCCCGTTGGCACAGTACAACGCCCATGCCTCGCTCACTAGCATCGCACTGAACAATGAACCCTTTTGTATAGTCTGGCGATCGTAGCACAGGCTGGCTTGTTAGGGCACTCTTTAGGGCGCTAAAAGCTCTTTCCTTGGTCTCGTCCCAGACGACTGTTTGAGGCTCTGTCTTTCTTAGAGCATCCGTCAGGGGAGCCGCGATATCAGAGTACCTAGGGATATACCTCTGATAGTAGCCGGCGACACCTAAGAACGACCGAATATCGGTCTTTGTGCGCGGTTGCGGAAAGTCTCGCACAGCGGCCACTTTTATTTCAGAGGGGCGGCGACGACCCTGACCAATCACGTGACCGAGGTAGACAACCTCGGCCTGTGCTAACTGGCACTTAGGAGCCTTTACTGTCAAGCCTGCTTCGCGCAGGCGGGTTAGCACTGCCCGCAAGTGTGTCATATGCTCAGACCAGGATGCGGAGAATATCGCTACGTCGTCTAGATACGGTAAAGCGAATTCTTGCTGTCCCCGCAACACTTTATCCATGAGACTTGAAAAACAGTATGGCGCGTTCTTCAAACCAAAACTCAACACTTTAGGACGGAATGTTCCCATTGGTGAAATGAACGCCGCATACCTCCTAGCCTCTTCTGTAAGTGGAACCTGCCAATAACCCCTGACAAGATCTAGGGTGGAAATAAACTGAGCGCTACTAACTTTCTCAAGGCGCTCCTCGATGTTAGGGATCGGATAAATTTGATCCTTAGTGATGGAATTAAGCCTGCGGTAGTCGACGCAAGGACGAGGTTCCTTGCCCGGTACCTCAACTAAAATCAAAGGGGAGGTATAATCACTCTCACCTGCCTCAATAACACCGAGCTGTAGCATTTTCTTTACCTCAGCCTCCATAATATCGCTCTGGCGGGGTGACACCCGATACGCCTTGGATCGTACTGGCTCTGGGGAGGTAAGTTCTATATCATGAGTAAGTACAGAAGTCCTACCAGGCCTCTCAGAGAACAGACCTTGAAACTCTTGTAATAGCCGGTGTAGTTCGGTTTTCTGCTCGGGCGACAGCGGTGCTTTACTGATAAGGTCACTAATGACTTGACCGGTGTCTTCCCTGTTCGTCACTGAGCCTAGTCCCGGAAGCTCGACCGGAAGCTCTTCAGGAACGTTTACCATCATGCACACCACTGCTTCCCTTTGTCTATAAGGTTTGAGCAGATTACAGTGGTAAACTTGCTGTGCTTTCCGCTTTCCTGGCAGACTTACCACGTAGTTAACGTCCGACAGTTTCTGAACAATTCGTGCTGGGCCCTCCCACTGCACGTCTAGTTTGTTGTTTAGCGATGTGCGCAATATCATGACCTCATCGCCAACCTCAAAACGACGGGCCCTGGCTGTCCGATCATAATAAACCTTGGCCCTCTGCTGGGCCTTTGTCATTGCTTCACCTGACAACTCCTGTGCCCTTCTTAAGCGTTCGAGGAGCTTAAGCACGTACTCCACCACGACTGGGTCGTCGCCCCTACCTTCCCACGATTCTCGAAGCATGCGAAGCGGAGATCGAAGCGAGCGACCGTACACCAGTTCAGCTGGCGAAAACCCCGTAGCCGCATGCGGCGCGGTCCTTAAAGCAAACATCACCCCAGGCAGACACAGCTCCCAGTCAGTTCGATGTTCAAAACACAACGCTCTCAACACGCGCTTCATGACGGAGTGGAGCTTCTCAACGGAATTCGACTGTGGGTGGTACACTGAGCTGTGTAACAGCTTTACCCCACACCTTTCGAGAAAAGTTGTCGTCAAAGCGCTAGTAAACACTGTGCCCTGATCTGATTGGATTTCCGCAGGGAAACCAACTCGCGCAAATATGGACAGTAGTGCACTAACTATCTCAACTGAGCTGAGTTCTTTAAGCGGCACTGCTTCAGGGAACTTTGTCGCTGGGCAGATCACAGTCAAAATGTGTCTGTACCCCGTGGCTGTTACCGGCAGAGGTCCCACTGTATCAATAACGAGCCGTCTAAAAGGCTCCGTTATGATAGGTACCAATTTCAACGGCGCCCTTGATTTGTCCCCTGGTTTGCCCACCCGCTGACAAGTGTCACATGTCCTCACGAAATGGTCTGCGTCCCGAAAACACCCTGGCCAATAGTACTCTTGCAAGAGACGGTCCTTAGTTTTCTTAACTCCTAGGTGTCCGGACCACGAACCCCCGTGTGACAAGCGCAACAGATCTTGACGATAGCATTGAGGCACGACTAGCTGATCGAACTCCACTCCTCGGCGGTCTAGATACTTCCGGTACAGGACTCCACCTCTTTCCACAAAACGCGCAGTTTTCCTGGCGATACCTTCTTTGACATTGCAGCGCACGTTTTCCAGGCTGCCATCCTTTTTTTGCTCGGCTATCAAAGCCGTCCGGCTGACTTTTAGCAACCTATCAAGTCCGTCTGACGTAGGCGCGATGAGCAAATCAGTAGATAGCTCTTCTAACTTTCCCGCGTCGGGCGTTTCCTCTCCAGTATTTGGCGCCTTTAACGTTACAGACTCAAGTTTATTCAGTTCGGGCGTGCTCTGAATATCAGCTTGCTGCGCCTCTGACCCTTTTTCGTTGTTTGATAACGTCGGCCCCGCAACTACCGCCTTTGCAGCGAGCTCCCGAACCTTCGATCTGGTTAAGGCCTGAACACTAGCTTCACCAAACAAAAGCCCCTTCTCGCGCAGGAGGTGATCGGACCTGTTTGAGAATAGGTACGGGTACTGGGGTGGCAGCATAGATGACACTGCCGCCTCCGTCTCAAGCGCTCCGAAAGGTCCTTCAATAAGCACTTTTGCTACCGGCAGACACACGCTATGAGCTTCCACGGCTTGCTTGATCCATGCGCACTCGCCCGTGAACATATGGGGTTCTACGTAAGACGGGTGAACTACATCCATCGTTGCTGCGGAATCGCGAAGCACTCGGCACTCTTTCCCGTTCACGAGGAGGTCTCGCATGTAAGGCTCGAGAAGCTTCATGTTCTCGTCAGTGCTGCCTATTGAAAAAAACACAACTTTTGGTGTTGTTTCCGGACACTGCGCCGAAAAGTGACCCGGCTTCTGGCACGTATAACAAACGCGCGCTTGCCTCATCTCGAACCGCTTTCTGCGTTCGGCTTCGGCTGCCGCCGTCTCCTTAGGTTCGGTCGCACTGCTTCCACTCGCATCCGCACTACGCGTGTTCCCCTTTGCTCTCATGGGTGTGAACTTCGGCCTCTCAAACTTCGAGCCAAATTCACCCTTTTGACCGTCCTTAGCTCCGCGAGCCCGACGCGTCACAAACTCCTCGGCTAGCTCAGCGGCTTTAGCCACCGTACAAACGTCTGGCCTATCCAAGACCCAGTATCGCACGTTCTCCGGTAACCGACTATAAAACTGTTCTAGCCCGAAGCACTGCAGAACTTTATCGTGGTCACCAAACGCGTTCTCTTCTTTGAGCCACTCCTGCATGTTCGACATAAGCCTATACGCAAACTCTGTATATGACTCACTTCTGCCTTTCTCATTTTCCCGAAACTTCCGACGGAACGCCTCCGCAGACAGCCGGTACTTTTTTAGAAGACTCGATTTCACTGTGTCGAAATCCTCTGCCTCCTGTCTATCCAAGCGAGCGACTACGTCGGCCGCCTCGCCGGGTAACAAAGTGAGCAAGCGCTGTGGCCACGTTTCCCGAGAGAACCCCTGCTTCTCGCACGTTCGCTCAAAGTTAACCAGGAACAAACCAATGTCCTCTCCAAGCTTAAACGGCCGCATCAGGTCAGTCATTTTGAACAATACTCGTTCTCCTGCACCGTGTGCCTGACTTCCATTACGAGCGCATTCCATCTCTACCTCGAGACGCTTCATTTCCAAAGCGTGTTCGCGCTCTTCTTTTTCTTTCTGCTCTTTAAGTTCGCGCTCCTGTTTCTCTTTTTGCTCTTTAAGTTCGCGCTCATATTTCTCTTTTTGCTCTTTAAGTTCGCGCTCCTGTCTTTTTGACCTCTCCTCAATAGTCTCAAGGCATTCCGACAGCTCGTCATCCTCAGCCTCTAACTCAAGAATAGCCTTTAGCAGTTCAGGTTTTCTTAGTTTGTCTGAGACATCCAGACCCAACTCTCTTGCAAGCTCCAACAATTTCGGTTTGCGCAACGACTTCAAATCCATGGCTGCTCTGAATGCTGCTTTCTCTACTGCTTACTATTGTCTTGCCGCAAACTAACCCGGCAGCAACGACAACCACAATTACCAGCTCTGTTTCTGACACTAACAAAAAGCCTGGCAAAGCTCAGAAGAAGAAAGTCCCGCACTCACCAAACCTCGCAGCCAAGAGTCCAGCGCAGTCGTTCCGCTGCAGGCAACCAGTCATCACACAGGGCTCGTTGCACTGCTCCCGGATCGTCGTTGAGCTGTTCAGCATACAGTCAACTGCATCTCTTCGCTGCTGGCCTCCGTTGTCGCGATCTCACCGCTGGCAGACAGTTGTTTGAAGTCGGAGGCGATCTCACCGCTGGCAACCAGATGTTTTGATCCGCACCGATGGTACGACCTGTTGGGAACTCGGCGCTGACGCCCGTGGTTGTACCTGGGTCGCAAGCCCCAAGGGTAGCGTTGGCCTGGCGGCCTGGGGTACAACTGGAAGCATCCGAAGGTCCCGGCAAAGCATGAGTCGACTGGTAACAACGAAACAACTTGTTTATTTTAACATCGCAAAGAGTTGGCGGTCAGGTTGACCGAAGTAGAGAGACGGGAGAGCACTTCACTCAACAGAAGAAATCGGAGCCCTCCTTTTGGCGTCCGGGGGCAGCTGTTTTTATACTCTCGCAGTTGAGGGCAAGAAGGAACCCCTCAAAAGACGAGCACGTGAATGTACAATGGGCTAATGGTGACGCACACTGTCGTAGCGATGCCGTAGCACCATGACGAGCACGATCTCGTAGCACCCTGTCGAGCACGATCTCGTAGCACCCTGTTGTAGCGCTGCCGGTCGGGCACAATGACTGTAATGAGAGGATGGTCCCTGCTTTGGCATCGCCTGTTTCGGGCACAATGACTGGAATGAGATCCCTGCTTTGGCATCGCCTGTTTCGGGCACAATGACTGGAATGAGATCCCTGCTTTGGCATCGCCTGTTTCGGGCACAATGACTGGAATGAGAGGATGATCCCTAGGCGGTCGCATCGCCGCAGTCGCGCCTGGAAACACCTGGCGATGAGTGTTGCGGCGACGACGAACGGGCCAAAATGTCTGCCGCCCCGCCGCAGTCGCGCCGGCAAAACCACGTGTCGCAGGCGAAACGCAACAAGGGGTTTTACCTCACCAAAATTATGCTATAACGCAGCAAAGACGTCATACGACAATGTGCAGTAAATACACATGCCAATAGAAGAAGAAAGCCTATCGACGTTGCTAACTAGAAGTTGTGAAAATGCGAGTGGCCTCGTGAAAAAAAAAGAAAAACGAGCTGCTTCGCGGTTTTTGCCGGCGTTCAAAACTCATATTCCACGTAGAGCATGGATTCGAACGGTTTCCCTCATGTCGCGTCTTCGCAGGCGATGGCCTGCATCCGAGCTTCGAGGGCTACGAGCTACTAGCCTGTCATTACAGACAGTTGTGCTTCAAGAATCGACAAGATGCTTCATCGTCCTCTTGGGAAAACTGCACAAGCAGTAAAACACTGTGTCACACTCCTGGAACTGCAGCAATTCATCTTCAACGTGGCAACGATTCTTCATCTGTCAAAGTGGCAGTGCACGCAACAGTACCAGTAATGCGCAGCCAGGCACTAAAAGCCAGTCAGCGAAGAGCCGCACAATTGTGGCATTGAAAACCAAGGCGGCTACAAGCGATGCCATGAAAAGCAAGACATGGCGAACGAGGCATCCGCAAAGAAGACATCAAGAGGCAAGGCAGTGACGAAGAAGATATCAAGTAGCAAGGTACTGAGAAACAGTGAACCTACACCAAATGCACCTACAGATCGAACGAAAACAAGCAAAACGACAAGGACGACAACAGACAGCAGTACGACTTGTAGTGATGCTGTGGACAATCGCAAGGCAGCGGCAAGACCATCGGCAACTTCACCGACGCGATGTGCCACGTCGCCTCAGCCAAGTTACGGGCTCAAAAGCACGCGGTCTGATCCAGCCAATGGAACCAATTGACTAACAACATCTTGCCGGGGTAAGACAACCTTTGGAAATGCCTCTGGGCATTTTTGAAGATTAGAAAGGTAATTCAAAAACGCATTCAGTGTTAACCTTCATGCTTCCACTTTAAAAAGTTACGTTGTTGCATCTACTGTGCATAAAGGTTTACGCCTCTTTTTAGTACCTGCCACGTCTGAAATGTCCCATAGCAACTTGTCGAGGTGGGACAACACCCTCAAACAAGCTTCACCGGACCTAACGCGCATTGTTATTAACCATTATGAGTCATCCGCGAAACAGTTACCTAACAAAGAGAAGCAACTTTTTGCGACTCATAACTTCCCTACCGGAGAAGGGGCATCACTGGATAATTATAAGCAAGATGAAACGCACGAACTTAACCAGAAGAAATATAAGAAGTTAATACGTGACAAGGTCTGCACTAGTGTGAGCACCCCTGCAGATGCAACTACTTCGACACATTCGAGCTCCGAAGAAACGGGAAATAAAGTCAATATTTATTGTAGCACATTATCGAGCGAAGAGTATAGTTTCCTGTCACGGGGTTTAAACTTTTGTACCGCAACTGGCGGATACAATGAATTTCAACTGATTAATGATTCGCAGAATTTTGAAATAAACATGAGATTACGCGAGTATTTCCACGATCGGTGCCCCTCTAACAAGGCATCTTTATTTTCGACTAAGCACTGGACTCCTCCTTCTCAAAGAGATAAATGCCTCGATCTATACATCAGAGCTGTGCAGCGAGATGTACTTGAAGCATACAAAATGCAATTACCATTCCGTCGGAACCTTAGCCCTAAAGAAAGGGACGCAATTGAAACGTTGGCTAATCGTGACGATATCATCATTAAACCAGCTGATAAAGGTGGTGCAGTCGTCATTATGGACAAAGCCAGTTACCTAAGTGAGGCTCACAGACAGCTTAATGACCACTGCAGTCATTCTACAGGAACCTGAGTTACGACCTGACCGAACAGTTCAAAACCATGGTAAAGGAAACTTTAGACAATCTCGCGAAAAAAGAAAACAAGATAGAAAATTATGTAGTTAAGTCATTAGTCCCCCTAAGCCCGGTAGCTGGTAGATTTTATCTCCTTCATAAAATCCATGAGGAAAACAACCCAGGGCGATCAATAGTTTCAGGAATAGGTACCGTCACAGATAATTTGTCCCGCTATGTAGATAACCTTATCAGTTCAATTCCTCCTACATTTTCTTCTTATATCAAAGATACTAACCACTTCCTGTCTGATATCGATGACTTGCGTGTTCCACACGACGCTCTTCTAGTCACACTGGACGTGGCGTCACTGTAGACGAATATTCCCCATACAGATGGGATTCAATCTGTACTCCGTGTATATAATGACTCTAGATGACAAACAAATCGACGATTCTACACTTGGCATAATTCTAACACTAATCCTTGAACTTAACAACCTTGAATTCGACGGCGAACATTACGTTCAAACCAGTGGTACCTCCAGGGGTACAAAAATAGGTCCCAATTATGCTAACATTTTCATGGGCATGCTAGAAAAGAATTTCGTCACTACTCGTGACCTCAAACCATTCTATTACAAGCGCTTCATTGATGACATTTTCTTAATTTGGCACCGTGGTGAAGCTGCATTACTTTCCTTCATTGCCGACTTTAACAACGCTGCACAGTCAATTTACTTTTCCCATTCCTATTCATCACTCAGCATAAACTTTCTTGACGTCTCGGTATCTCTGTGCAATGGTAACTTAACGACAAATGTTTACAGAAAGCCTACTGACCGACAGCGATATCTGCATTTCAAAAGCAGCCATGTCAAACATTGGAAAACGAGCATTCCCTACAGCCAAGCTATCCAGTTCAAGAGAGTTTGTTCGGACAATAGTGAATTCACTCGCAACTGTAACCAGCTTCGTAACGCGCTAACCGTACAGTAATACTCTTCACAAATAATTGACGATGCCCTTAAACGGGCCGACTGTCTCGACCGGAAAGAACTCATCTGCACGGACATGCGATCGGCGCCGATTTCACGAACTAACCTTATCCTATAGCACACTCTGCGTCTATTCCTAACGTGTCCCACATTCTCAGGAAGCATTATAACTTACTGACACAAAGCGACCGTCTTAAACACATTTTCACGGAATCGCCAAGAGTTGTCTATCGTCGCTTTAGGAATCTGCGTGACCTAGTAACCACTTCCAAGACTAAAGCGATTGCTCCTGCTGGTTGTCATCCCTGCAATAAGCCCCGTTGTAAAGTTTGTACACACATGGCCACATCAAAGACTGCTAGAAGCACAGCATCCGATTTTTATGTTAAAATCAACGGCGACTTCACTTGCGACAGCACTAACATCATCCATCTGCTTGAATGTTCAGTGTGTCATATGCAGTATATCGGTCAGACCGAAACAACTTTTCATATCAGATTCACCAACCACAAAGCACACGTTAACAGCTTGCCGCACCTTACATTATCTAAACATGTTCGACTGCCAGGTCATACGTTTGACAATATCAGTGTAACCATAACGCAATCAGGTTTCAAATTGCAGCATGATCGAGAAGTACAAGAATCCTTTCTCATCCATAAATTTAACACTGTGTCATCCGTTATCTACGAGAGCGTAGGAAAATGTCGTGCCTTTCTGCCGTATCTTGATGTGTACGTTCTAGTACAGAATTGAAAAAGCATGCCAAATCAGTTTTGCCATGTCGCAATTGATATTATTCTGTACTTCATGTGCAATCATCGTGACACCTTGATGATATTTCATGCATATCATTTATCATGCTTAAGTTATATTTGCTGCTCTACTTTTTTTTTATTATTTGCAAGTGTACACGTGCATGTACTGGTGATTATGCCCACGTGCGTATGCCCATAAAAGCGGCTGCGCGCTTGTATCTGCGTTTATTCTGACAAAGGCCGTGCCACGGCCGAAACGTTAAAAACATTAAATATGCAATTTTCGTGTGCACCTTCGTCTCTTCAACTATATATATATATATATATATATATATATATATATATATATATATATATATATATATATATATATATATATATATATATATATATATATATATATATCGTTTATGAATAAAGTGTGACCAGTCGGTCTCTAAATGTCATATTTTCGTTGAAGCCTGCGACAGACCCATATATATGCATCTTAAATGATGCCCCTGCAGCTACGCTTGTGTACTGCAGTGAAGTATGACAGGCAGCCGGAGAGGCAATTGTCCAACATTCCTGCACATGGTCCAGCTACAAGGAATGCATCGCTCGTCTATTGCTTATATCTGCGGCTCGCTAGGGTAAGTGTTGCTGATGACGACGTTGTTGCCTTTTAACTATGACTCGTACCCACTGGGGGCTATTGTTAAAGCTTTGCCGCAGAACTGCGCGAAATGGCTTCATCTTCCTGCTGACCTAATGATAAACGCATGCCCATCTTCAAGCGTCTTCGTCATTTCTTTTTTGTTATCCTCTTCTTCCTCAGCAATCGGCCTCAATGAGCGCACGAAAGCGTCAGCGAGCAGTAAATAAGCAGCCGTTATAAGGGGGCACACGATAATAATCAAGGTGTATACATGGTTGCTCCACAACATCGACGCGACCGCTGTAAATGCAGGGAGCGGACGCCGCGCGTAATGCATTCCACAGCCGCAAACAGGATAACGAAGGAGGATAAATATACCTGTAAGCCGTGTTTCCGTAAGCCATTATACAGGGCAGCCGCCATTCTTTTTTTTTGTTCCGTTCTTCTTTGTGGGAGACTTCGGGCTCATGTACGAGGATGCACCTTTGCATGACGCCAGCTATATAGCCTCGTGCGCTAACGAGACTTACCGATAGCACATAATGATCGAACGAGAGGTATTGCGGAGGCTCATTAGCAGGTACCGTCTTTCCCGAGGTCGTTATATATGCCACCGCCAGCGGCGCTCGGGAGGTTGCGCTTTGAAGGCACGCCTATCGTGCAGGCTGATTTGGCACATCATTGTACACAAACCTTGCGGTATTTCTCATTTTCAGACTGCTGTTTTTTTTTTTGTCGCATTTGACTGAAGTAAAAAAGAAATCGAGTTTAACCACGGCTACCATTAGCGGTCGTGAAAATTAAATTAGAACGGCCTTACTTTCTGCACAGCCAGACTTTTTCGTCGCTGGTCAGCGCGCACGTACACACGCATACGGAGAAAGAGAGAGTACAGAGAAAGAACAGGTACGCCACTCTTATCCGTAGGTACGGGCCAAGCTCGTCGCATATCGGCGTTACCGTTCCCCGGAACAGTAGCAGTAACGGGACAAGGTAACATGAATTGTGCACACCTATAGTCAAAACATCGAAAGATTGCCGAATTTTCGTCATGTGCAGCCTTCGTTCGGTCGCAGAAATTGCATACGTGACCGGAAAGAAACTTGGGCGCGTTTGGGCCTGCTGGAGCGCTCACGCTGAGGAATTATGCTCCAACGACCCAGAAAGTTATAATGACTCATTTCCTCCCTGCAATGAGCTCGGATGCCCTTCTGGCTATATTGATGTCGTTATATATGGGCAGAAAGAAAACGTTACAAAATAGAAAAAAAAGGCAACCGTTACAACTACAATTACTTCATTCATAAATATATATTGATTAGACTGGCCGTTTATAGTGGATGACCAATGCAATCGAGCAATTACTAAACAAGTGATCGGTTACTCGTACCGTTGTACGTTACTTTCCTCCCAGCCTTTATTAAAACTGCACAAACGCGACAGATATAGAAAGAGGGGGGCCTGGCTCTATCAGGGCAGCCTGTGCGGCCCTTGAAAAGTTGCGCATCTTCACAAACAATTGGCATTTCAACAGTTTTCGTCGGTCACCTTCGCTCGTTTTTCTTGTGAATACATTAGCAGCGACACTGAAAACTCGCTCAACGATCGCAGCTGGGTGGAAGGGCGGTGTTGTAACGCACAAACACCTTGTGCGTGAAATTGTGTTTTACCGCGATGCTCGCGTCTGGTCTGCCTATGTACCGGATCGGTTCACTGTTGCCGGAGTTCGGAGAAGACTCTCCAACGCTTTCTTCACCAACGTCACAAACGTCGAGGCAAGGGCAGGCAAATTAGCGCACAAAACCCGGGAACTATCCGCTGACAATATGGAAAGGGCTAAGTGTATAATCTCACTGAAAATGAGCATCCCGAAGTGATGCCGCTCGCGCTGCACAAGAACACGACGAGGACATAATTGCTCAACGCCCAGATTTGCTAGTCTGAACATGGAGATCAGCGAGACCTTTGCGTGGCAGGAACGCGGGCCGGGCGAACTGACGTTCCCGCCAAATTCAACGGCTCAAAGCTGCGTTGGCTGTTACAGCTTGTCTCGTTAATAAAGTAATTGGTTACACGTAAACTGTTAGTAAACAAAAAAAGTAACTGAATAACGTGAGCGTTACCCAGTAAAATTTTAACATTTGCGGGCTCTCGTGGTACAACTCTAAAATTAAAGAAATAAAGTGGCTACTTTTTAAGAAGGAATATGTCAGTGCGACGTTACACACTCCAGGTTCAGAACATGGCTGCCACCGCGGATATTGGACCGCCTCCTGACGAGAAATGGACACTTCAGCCCTCGATATTGGCTGTCCGTCCCCTTCCCCTCCCCCTTTCCCAGTCTTCTCACTGCTGCCAAACACCTCTGACGCTTCGCCTCAACGGATGCTCGAAGTAAACAATAATTGATTATTTGAATACACTCTCCCAGCGAACGCGTCTCTTGGGAAGTGCTTGCCGTGCGACGCAGGTAGGGCTTCCTCCGTTGTTGAGTCTATTGGAAAACAACCATGCAGTATACAAAGGAAGGGCAAATGGGGCTGAAAGCGGCGCGGTGTACAGTCGGGCTAAAACAGACGGCAAACATCAATAACAGACAGCAAAGTCTCACTGCTCAGTGGCTAAGGCAAGTCACAAGGCCAAGAAAATGACAAGACGGACGCCAACGGTGCGTAACTATATGCTGCAACAGCAGCTCAGCCACCATAAATATACTTTCAGAACAGGCGAGCAGTCGCGTCAGTGTGGGCGAGCGAGCATGTATGTGTGTATAGGTGCGCCCAAAATTACAATAGCACTGCTGTATGGTTAGCGGCACATCGCGCCGCAAACACCTCTGTTAGTGGCTTTCTTTTTTTTTTTTTTTTGGCACGCTGACAAAACAGGTTAACGCGATAAATGCGGCACGCGCACGCGTCTATGCGTTTGGAAAACAAGGTCGTCGGTGTGTTTGGGCGCTTTATAAGAGACTACTGTTAGATAACGCGAGGGTTAGGGTTTGTATAAACAGTGCGCATCATACAGTTGTAGCTATAGCGAGAGAATAGGAGAAGGCGGGGAGCGTATAGAAGAGTAGCGCTAACGTGCGTCTTTAAAACGTCATGGTCGCCTTATTGTTATGGCATCGCTAAGTAGACGCTTTCTGTCGGCGACGGGTGCATCCAGTCGTCGTGTCCTTCCTTCCTTGTGTGCTTACTTTCCTAGCGTCTGCGCACCTAACGCAATAAATGACCACAAGTTGCGCATCAGCAAGTCCGTGTCATCTCTGCGCGCCCCTGCGTGCAGTGCCAGGACAGGTGCACTTCGTATTTTATGGCCGCTATATCGTCAGCGCGGCCGTCACTCTTTCGTAAGAGCCAGACGTTCCAGGTCGATCGAGTGGCAAACTATTGGACTGTTACGTCAGAGAGACAGAGCAGACGATGCGACACCGCGTGAAGGAGCCACTGAAACAGGAGTAAAATCGAAGCGACGTCTGCGCAGAAGCGCGGACGCATATCGGGTGCTTTTTTGCGACCTTCGCATGTATAAAAGATAACGTGCAAGGTGACCCGACGGACAGGGAAAAAAGAAACGCCGAGAACCGTTTCGCGTAGACGTTCCAAGGATGTCCTGCGGTATGAGCAGTTAAACCACAGGGCGGTCGGTATAGATGAATGCCGACGTGTATTGCCACGCGAACAGTTGCGGTCGGAAGAGTCGGTTATCCCTACATACCCAATGCAGGAAAACCACCGCAAGCATTGAAAAAGAGAAGAAAAAAAAACCTATCCATTGATAGTATACTGGGCATGTTTTTTTTTTTCATGTTCAGATAGCTGTTTGAGGGCGCACCGGCATTGCTACCGCGCGAATTAAAAACAGCTTTAACGCTGTATTACGAGAATAACCGGGTATAGAAGTGATGGTCTTGCTGCGTTGTCATTGGTGAGGCTCATTTATGCTAGCAGTAATACTTAGTTGCTATTCTACGATATCTCTGCGACGCTGCTGGCGAGCTCCGTAAACGACTACCTGAATATGCCATTAGCTACTGCTGTTATCCGCTTAGCCTCCCAGTGCAGTTATGACAGCGACGGCGAACGGACGGCATCGGCGTCCAAGCCTAACAGCTGCGGTCGACAGAATCGGCAAAAGTTCGATTTGATCGAGGCGCGGCGCCCCGGGGCCGAGTGTCCGCCTCGGTTGCGGCGGTGTCGTGGGTTCAGAAACGACGTCACCGCCGGCTACCCAGTGATTGCACAAATGGGCACAGCAACCGACGCTCGACTCTGTTTAGGGGCTGAATCGTGCTGGAAGAAAGGAGCCCGCGTCATGCAAATCCCGCCGAACCCTTTGGGGCACGCCAAAACTCTGAAGAAGCGTTATTATGAGACTGAAAAAAATGTAGCAGTTGAAGAAATGCACGCCTGTCCTTATCGTGTTCCCCCCCCCCTCCCCCTCGGTCCATGGTCTTTTCGGCGCAAACAGTCATATCGCTGATTATTATTATTTTCTTTTGCGGAACCTTTCATGGTGTCACACTTTCTTTTTTATGCTTCGAGCTCCAAATTCTGAGTGGTCGCACTCCAATCCACCCAAAAAGGCTCTTATACCCCTATGCTGGCCTTACGGAGGCTAAATTCGCACATCTTGTACGGGCGCATCTTCCTGCCTCGTTACTCCTGCCGATTACGCCAAGATCACGATGGAATTTGCCTTCCCTTGGTGTGCCTTAGCTTAACTAACCGTCGGTTGTTGACCGATTGGGTAATTTACTTTGAAGAAGCTGAGATACTACGAACACACGTGGAAAACGCTAAATTGCTGGACGTATGAAAAAAAAAGAAAGAAAAGAAAAATGACAGGTCGTGTGAAGTGAAACGGAACACGACAAGGCGCAGTAGCCTATATATAGTCGCCCCAGACCCGCGGCGGTTGCTTAGTGACTGTGGTGTTGGGCTGCTAAGCACGAGGTCGCGGGTTCGAATGCCGGCCACGGCGGCCGCATTTCGATGGGGCGAAATGCGAAGACACACGTGTACTAAGATTTAGGTGCACGTTAAAGAACCTCAGGTGGTCGAAATTTCCGGAGTCCCCCACTGCGGCTTGCCTCATAATGAGAATGTGGTTTTGACACGAAAAACCACATAATTAAAAAAATTAAAATTAGTCGCCCCAGTAAGTTTCCTTTCTGGATGGCGAACATGGGCACGCAGGCTCGTTTAACCATGTGCGCGCATGCAGCAGCATTCCCCCAGAAGTCAAGGTCAGCAGCAGTTAAATTCTGAGAAGCGTGCCGGTAATATCCACAAGTAAGCGCAAGAATTAAAAAGAATGGTAGCCCTGAGGAGAGAAGGGGATTCTCAGACACCCAAAATGCAGGTGTTCCTTAGGTCTACTATGAATGAACGAATTAAATAATAAATGAATGAATTTATAGGCACAAGTATATCATATAAGAATACCAGAAAATGAGACAATGCGCTCGTCCTGTGTCCTCCCTTGTCTGTGTCGTCTTTTTTTTTTTTTTTTGGCGCTATGACAGACCAAGAAAAGCATTGGGGAAATTAACTGGGGCTGAAACTATAATGTAGAAAAATGATAAAGAAAAGGGAAATAAATGTGGCCGAAAAGATAACTCCTCGCCGGTGGTAGGCGAACCCACGACTTGCGGAGGTTGCACTGCCATTTGTGCTACGGCTATGGCTATGTCCACTAACTTGGCTACTTAAGCTTTTACTAGATCTAGCTCTGGGAGTGTTAGCCAGCGCCACTCGGAGCCATGGTGGGTGGATGTGGAACAGCATCATCATCATCATCATCATCATCATCATCATCATCATCATCATGATTTTTATTTTCACCACTGGATACAAGGTGAAAAAGGGAGAGCCAGAAAAAAAGCCGAACTTTCTTCGGCTTGACAAAGCTCCGGTCTCCCAGACAGGCACTAGTAGCGGCTGGTGTAGCAATACAATCACGCATAAAGTGTGGGTATAACAGTATTGCAAACACAAATACATGTAAATACTGTCATGTCACAGAAACTAGTTATTATACAGTTGTGTAAAATATCTCTCAGTATACAATTACAATCTGTTATCTTCCATATTATTATTTAACACAGGCTCAATCTCATATATCAAAAGAGTGCAAAAGCAATATACACAAACACACACACACACACACACACACACACACACACACACACACACACACACACACACACACACACACACACACACACATATATATATATATATATATATAAACAAATTTCATGGAAGTGTACATAAACACAAGTTACCACTACGAAACGTTCTTTCTTTAGGAATTATTTTACATACTTGCAAATATATATGTGCATCTATGTTAAAAGAATAGAAAAAGAAAATCTGCATATAGGCTGCTGCTTTCGCGACAGACACCCCGGCAACGTAGCCCAGGGCGTCATCACATCCTCGAATTTTAGAAACGCGAAGGCGCCCTTTGCGGCATCCAGTTCACAATGCAAACACTGCCACGTGGTCCAGGCACAATCACTGAAGCGTAAACCTGCATTCTAGGAATAATAGTTACAAGTGTGAAAGTACAGACAGAACGAGAGTACATGATAAGTTCTGCGGAACTGTTAGAGCAGTTAACAATACACATCTATAAGAATAAGTCCAATATTTTAGTTTTGTTTAGAGATAACACATCAACATTTTGTTGGTCGAAATAGTTAAGTAGGGAAGGTAGTGTATGTTTAAGGCGTTGACAGCCATAATTAGTACGTGAGAAAGGGATCTGTCATGGTGCCTGGCGACGATATGAATATGTGCTTCTATTTTCTTGTAAAGTTTCCAAGGTTAGGAATGAATCGAGTTTTCCCAGCATAGCATATTTATAGCTTAGTAATGTTTTGAATTTATATATGTCACGAGCTCTGATTATTCTGTTTTGTTGGAAAAGCTCTTGGGTATGTTCGAAAAACGAATGTTCGCTATCGCCCGAATCGCTTTCTTTTGAAGTATCTCCAGTATTTGAATATTTTGCGCTGTAGTGTTACCCCACATAAGTGAACAGTAACTGAGGTGTGAACGAACAAGAGCACGATAAATGAGACGCTTAACTGTAAAAGGTAATGCACTTCGATTCCGATTTAACACACCAACAAGTTTTGGTACCTTTGAGCAAACATGACTAACATGTTCATTCCAAGACATCTGCGCTGTGAATATTACGCCATAGGGTTTTTATGGATGGAGTAATGTTAATTTTATACGGACCCAAACCAATATTATCTGGCAGTGTAGTAGAACTTCCCGGAGCATGAAAAATAACACATTTTGTTTTAGTTTCATTGAGGATGAGGCCGTTTGCCTTAGACCATGCTCGAAGTCCATAACGCACGGAGCTTGCTATAGGCGTTATTTCTTTCAAATCTTTACCTGTAAAGAAAACAGAGCAGTCATCTGCATACGTGACAGATTTACACATATCGCTTACTTGTACAATATCATAAATGCAATAGAGGAAAAGTATCGGGCCAAGGATGCTACCCTGGGGCACACCTGCTGTCAAAGGTTTTATCTGCGATCTGTTCTCATTCATTTCAACGAATTGATGTCGGCTTTCTAAATAAGATCGGATAAGTTCAAGTGTTATTGATCGAAAGCCATATTTTTCCAGCTTTATCAGCAGCAATTTATGGTTGACTGTATCAAAGGCTTTGCTGAAATCTAAGTATAACCTAAGTAATCCCTCCAGCCCCCTCTTTTCTTTTTCTTTTTTTTTTTTGTCTACGGCGTAACGTAACGCGCGAACTTAGTCGAGCATGCAGGCACATGGCCAAACAACCATCGTATGCTACCTGAATGCGTCAATGCTGCCAGATTCGAGGCCCTCGCTACCCACGGACCATATCGCCAACCCCACATGGCTCCTCCCTTCTTTAGGGCTAAACGTACACTGCACTGAGCAGTTTTTTCTTGCTGTCGACATGATGCTGCACTGCCGGGCATGCTCCTATTAACGCTCTCTTCCTTCTGCGTGTTCCGAATTGGCGTCGCTTCTTTCCAATCTCAGATGAATTTATTTTCATTTACAGCTATCTGAAATGAAGCAGCCGCATATGGCTCAGGTGACTAAATTGACCGCTTTTATTTTTCATTTCAATGAAAGAAACTTATTCATTTATTCATTTAAGCTAGCTTTCCATTTCGATAGCTTTTCTATAGCTCATTCGCGCAATCCTAATCTTTTTTTTTTCACCTTTAGGGATACGTTCGTCGCCGAACGCCAGCGCGTGCACGTGCTCTCGAGCGAGAGCGCTGAGGCGTCCGAAAGTTCAGAGCGGTGGCAGTCGCCTTCCGGAGCTCGCATCCGTCGAGAAAACATACGCATGACGAATCGGTTCGTATGCATAGCCACTTATAGTAACGCTACAGACGTTGCTGGTTAACGCCTCTGTTCTCTACGGAATTACGCAACGAAACAACGAACGCTGCCTAAACCCCCTCGCTGCAAGCAATATACTTCTTCAATATAATAATTCATTTAGTAGAGCGAAGGGCTTTGTAGCGAAGCGTTCGGCCGTTTGCTTGCATCTATGCATCCATCGCCGATGTTTTCTGCACAATTTCTTGTTTGTTATATGATCACATTGGCTACGAGGAAAATTTGCCTCCGGCGTCTACACATCTATATATATTAACGACGGTGACGTTTTTTTTTTTTTTTTTAGTATTCTTCAGATATTTAGCAGTTCGCTGCCAAACGCAGGGCAGTCAATTGCAAGCATGGATATAATAATATATAAATAGATAGCAAACAGATAATGTGTATCCCACTCCTCACAGTCTGATGTGTGGAGCCGTAACAGGCCGCCTTCCAGTGTTCACGTACACTTCAGGGACACTTGGCAGAGATGGTCACTTCTAAAAAAAAAAAGTTATATATGTATATGAGAAAAATATTTTTAAGATCTTGACTTCTCGCATTTTTGCAGTAACACACGAAAATGAATGAATGAATGAATGAATGAATGAATGAATGAATGAATGAATGAATGAATGAATGTGCTGTGAGGCTTCTGTGCAAGGCCACACGCAGTCTGCGACCGCCGAACGTGTACGCGTTCCGGCTCGGGGGAATAAACGAGACGGCGCGGGTCCCGGCGGGGCGTGATGATGTGCAGTGGCGCGATCCCTCAGTCGTCCGATGAGGCGATGCCGCCTGTGGCCCTGCCTGCGTAATTGGTCTGCGCCGCCGACGTCGGCGGCTTCTGGGGCACGTCCGGAGCCGTGCGTCCTTGGACTTCCCCGCGGTATAGCAGCGGCGCGCGTACGGCCAGCGTGTGTGTAGGCCGTGTCGAGGTGAGGAAGGAGATCGCAGAACGGGTAGCGCATCCATGGGGGAGGGGGGTGAGAGAGGAGGAGGACGAACGCTGTCTGGTCGGCGACGGCACTCCTCAGATTCCACTGCAGGGCAGAGAGAAGCGCGGGGGCACGGAATTCTGCTCCCTTTAATCTGGTTCTGAAGTGCAGGCCGTTTCACAATCGCAGCTCGATTGTTCGCTCGTTGAATCCCTCGTTTAGTGCCGCGTCTGGCGTTGGTCGCATCGGTTAGGGATCCTACGTGTTTGTGAAGGTTGCTGCTTTCTTCTCTGGCAACAAGAAAGAAAGAAAGAAAAAAAGAAAGCCGATAGAACGCGACGAATGGCCAATCCAGGTGAGGCACGGAATTCAGCTCTAGAGCCGCCTTCTGCGGCAATCTTAAAACGTCGCCGCAGACGGTAAGAGCTGTCTTAGGCAAACCCGGTCGGATCATCCATTCTGGCAACAATAGGTGTTCACTACGAATATCCCCTTCGTGAAAACTGTGCAAAGAGAGGTCCTGAACTTGATACACATGAAAAAAAAAAATGGAAGTGGCTGAGCTCGGCTATGCCAGGATATACGTAGCGAAAGCTAAGGCATAGAATTGTTAGCCTTGATTGGAGGGAGGAGGGAAAAAGATTAGTAGAAGGCAGGGAGGTTGACCAGAATAACGTCCGGTTGGCTACCCTACACCGGGGGAATGGGAAACGGGAACAAAGATAACAGGGAGAGAGAGAGAGAGAGAGAGAGAGAGAGAGAGAGAGAGAGGAGGGAAGGAAAGAAGGAAATTGCGGTGAGTTCGCTGACGTGTGTGGTCTTACAGAAATCGCATTAATAGTCACAGATGGTCGCACAAGCCCGTCGTCCTTAAGAAGTACAAAAGCGCCTTCACCGCTTTATGGGCCTACCGGCGATGGGGGCGGTGTTCCAGCAGCACCTGCACAGAAAGCGGCCGATTGTCCAGTTTTTGGAAAGCTTTGGGAAGTTCTTGTCTCTCTGGGGTGTATCGTGGACAGTGGCACAGCAGGTGGTCGATCTTTTCTTCGGTGCCACAGACCTCGCATGCTGCACTGTCAGTTATTCCAGTTAATGTAGAGTATGCCTTTGTGAAGGCAACTCCTAACCAAAGGCGACAGAGAAGCGTAGTTTCACGTCGAGGAAGTCCGATTGGAGGTCGGAGTTGCAGGTAAGGGTTTAGTCGATGCAGTCGTGTAAGTCGCAAGTTTGGCGAGTTCCACTCGGTCAGTGTGAGACTGCGTGCCAGGTGTCGAAGCTGCCTTGCGGCGTCTGTCCTCGAAAGCGGAATTGGAACGCTGTGCTCTTCTTGATGTGCCGTGCGAGCAGCGTTATCGGCGCAATCATTGCCACTGATTCCACAATGGCCAGGTATCCATTGAAAAACGACCTCGTGACCTTTTTGTTGGACGTGATGGTAAAGTTTCGCGACTTCGTATGTCAATTGGTCATGGACTCCGTGTCGGAGAACTGACTGCGTGCACTGCAATGCCGGTTTTGAATCACAGAACACAGCCCATTTTGTAGGTCTTACAGAATCAATGAATTCCAGTGCTCGACGCAGGGCCGTTAGTTCTGCCGCCGTTGAGGTCGTGACATGCGATGTCTTGAACCGCAGTGCCATTCCTCGCGTTGGTATAACCACGGCAAAGCTTGATTGGAAGTCCAGGTTAGTCTGGTTGCCTAGCTATGTTGCGGCGTTTAGCCAGTCGTTCGGCGCGCTGTTCGTCTGTTTCCTGAGCGATTCGTTTCCTCTTCATCTCGATGTGATGTCAATTCCAGGCCTCCTCCTGCTTATCAGAATTGTCGCCGCCCATAGTGCCGCCTCAACTGTGGTTGCGGCGCACGCGAGCTCTCCTTTTCAATCCTCCGACATTTATCAGTCGGGCGACGCAGCTGGCAAAGCGAGCGGAGACGAACGCAACGACGAGGAGCGCGGTGTGACGAGGAACGCGGTGTGACGTCATGTGCCTCCTCGGAGCACGGCCACGGCGAAATCGCAAGTTCGTGGCCAATAAAGCTTTCGCTTAAAAAAAAAGAATGTTGTTAAAATGATGGTGGTGTCAACTGCGAACTCGTACTGCGGTCGCAGTAAAGTTAGTTCAGAGTTTCAGGGGATCGTTGCTAAATTAATCAGTATGTCTTTTGGTTGTTGGCTTCTTCTACAGCAGAAAATTCTAGGCGCGTTTACTGGGATTGAGAGTGCATACGATAGACAAAATAGAGCACGCTTTGGACAATCTTATATGGGAGCACAAACTACTGCAGCTTCTCGAGCTGCTTGCCAGGTGCGTATGTTGGGTGAACTCTTTGTTTGTGGGCTCGCCATACGTGTCATCTGGAAAAAAAGAGGGAAAGAAACCGATGCGAAACAATTTTAATCTAATAAACAATTTAGAATCTCGTCCTCGAGCTGGTTGATATGACGCGTCTAGCTGGGAATTAATCGACGTAAAATTCATCGCGGGACACGCAGTTTTCTTTTTTTAACCTTTATATCCATTTTCTTAGGGGGCAATAAATGACACCTTAAATTTGCATCTATCAAGAATAACCTTCCACGTAATGCGTTCCTCTGGGAGCTGAATTATTCACGCTTTTGCTGTTGATACCTGTATATCACACGTAAGGAGAAGGAGACCTCAAGGACTGTAAGGATAAGCCATCCCATCGAAAGCGAAGAAGGCTCTGCATGCTGCACTTCCTTAGGGCAACAAACCAACCTCCAAGAACAGCTTTAGTCTTGTTTGGTTCTCCTTGTACTGCGCCTGCACGATCCTGTGCTGCGGCAGTAATTGTTACAAGCTGTGATAGCGTGTCCGTGCTTTCGGTGCCTCTCTCTATGCTTCCTTCTTATCTTGACATACTTAATGTGCTGAAAAAATAAAAGAATACAACATCAAGGAAATAGGACGAGCGTTGACACGTCCTGCCTTCTTCATGTTGTATGGCTTCGTGTTTGTAGCGCTGTAAGTATGTTAAAATATGATCTAACCAACTATAGCCCTGTTCTTTGCCTTAAATTCTTATCTTTCTGCCTCCCCATTCCCCGTTCTCACAGTGTAGGGTATCGAACCAAGTTTCTGTTCGTGTTAATTTCCCTGCGTCTTTTTTCCATTCCTTCCTCTTTCGCTTCCTTGCATGCGTGCCTTTCGCGAGAGACGGCACAGAAAAAAATGGCGTAGGTGCGCGCCTTGTGACAGAACTTCGTGGTTTTGGTACGAACGTGAAATACGAAGCCGCGATAAACACTATCTATCTATCTATCTATCTATCTATCTATCTATCTATCTATCTATCTATCTATCTATCTATCTATCTATCTATCTATCTATCTATCTATCTATCTATCTATCTATCTATCTATCTATCTATCTATCTATCTATCTATCTATCTATCTGACAAACAAATTATATATATATTGAGTTCGCACCATAATAATAAGCTCACAGTGGACTTAATTACCGCCCCAAGGCTCGCTCGGGATTTCCGGGACTCTCTGTCGGGTTTTGTTGGAAGGGCAGCCTCACCTTTGGCGCACGGCTATTAAATGCAAGTGCTGTGGGAAACACTGGCGTCAGAGTGCACAGTCACACACGTGCAGAACGCAGGCATCGGTGCCGCGCCTGTAACCTGTTCTAGAATTCTGATGGAAGCTCTCGTGAGGAGCCGTTCTTTCCCGGCCGTTGCTGAAATCAGCAATTGGCCAACGGCAAATATAATGCGGTCATGGAGTACGCCATTTGCTATCGCCCGACAAACAGCCTAAAAGAAAAAGAACGCTTGGGTACCAACACAAAGCTGAAGATTCCGCCGTCGAAAGAGCGTCACATTCTAGGAAGTGAAGGCACAAGAAAACTTCGTCTTAGGTACAGCGGTGGCCTGCTAGTCGAGAGCGATGGCGACTCGCCAGAATGTCCTGAGGCGTTTCTGAAAAGGCCGGTATGTGATTGTATTAGTATAGTTATTCTATCGAAAATGATGTCTCGGCCTTTTGAAATGCAGCTGCATATCTATGTGTTGTTGTGTACCTCTTATCACAACCCAAGTATGGCTTCGCAGTCTTAAATCTGTTACATGCATCATTGACAAAAAACAAAAAAAAAATACTTCGCGTTACTTTCAAGTTTTCAGTGCATGAAAGGGCGGACGGGTTACTTAACGCGGACAGTGTTACTGCCCGCGTTATTAGCGTCGAAGGCAGCATCCATGCTGCCCAGACAGTGCATGCACTGGAAATCAATGGCTTGCCGCGATTTCGAAATTGTGTTCGAAGCGCGCTTGTATTCCGAATACGTGTTGCGGCACTTCCTAACTTTCTAATATCTTTGCATCAGTTATGTGCTAGCGTGTTTTCCGGCGATATCGTTTTGCCTCTTCGAAAAGCGAAACGGAGTAAATGGTATCTTGTTGCTTTCTTTATCCGCACATCATTAGAGAGGTATAGCTCAGCTAGCCAGCGGGCCCAGCGGGCCAGCGTAGACGCCAGTGCGCATGCGCAGTACAACATGCGCAGTAGCGTCTACGCTGGCCCGCTGAGGTATAACTATTGCCTTATCTTAGCAAGTAAGTGGTTGCTAAGGTAAGGCAGTTGCGCAACTCATTGTCTACAGGCTAGCGGAAACGCGCGTTATCTGCACCGCCAACGCTAATGAATTCCGGAAGCTTTAGCCGAGAGCCAAGGACTGCACGAATATTTCTTCCTTTCTGGCAAAATTTTTCTCCTTTATGCGTGATTGTTTATGGGTGTTGGCGGCCATAATTTCGTAGGTATGAACGAGTAAAAAGTGTAAAAGTAGAAGTGGTGGCGGTGGCGTAGAGGTAGAACACCCGCCTCGCGTGCAAGAGGTCCGTGGTTCGAATCCCGGTGCCGGCAATTTTCCACCGGATCTAAAAAAAAAAATCCGCGTGTTGATAAAATTGCACAAACAGGCCTGGAGTGTGGCCTGATCCCGGTGACCAGAACCGGTAACGCACTCCCTCACCAGAGCAGGATTGGCCACCCTGGTGCAGTACTTGGCTACAACCTCCTATATGAACACAACTAAACCCCGGCCCTCAGTCCCCAGCAGCTGCGAAGCAACTGACCACGGCGGCGGTCAGACCTGCGACGCAGCAGAGGGTGCTAAGAATCACTGGCTCCGGACAGGCCGCCATTGGAATATGAACCTGGCAACGTTTGACGCTAGAACGTTATCTAATGAGGCCAGTCTAGCAGTGCTAGTGGAGGAATTAGAGGGCAGTAAATGGGATATGATAGGGCTCAGTGAAGTTAGGAGGCCGAAAGAAGCCTATACAGTGCTAAAAAGCGGGCACGTCCTGTGCTACCGGGGCTTAGCGGAGAGAAGGGAACTAGGAGTCGGATTCCTGATTAATAAGAATATAGCTGGTAACATACAGGAATTCTATAGCCTTAACGAGAGGGTGGCAGGTCTTGTTGTGAAACTTAATAAGAGGTACAAAATGAAGATTGTACAGGTCTACGCCCCTACATCCAGTCATGATGACCAGGAAGTCGAAAGCTTCTATGAAGACGTGGAATCGGCGATGGGCAGAGTGAAAACTAAATACGCTATACTAATGGGGGACTTTAATGCCAAGGTAGGCAAGAAGCAGGCTGGAGACAAGGCAGTGGGGGAATATGGCATAGGCACTAGGAATAGCAGAGGAGAGTTATTAGTAGAGTTTGCGGAACAGAATAATATGAGGATAATGAATACCTTCTTCCGCAAGCGGGACAGCCGAAAGTGGACGTGGAGGAGCCCGAACGACGAGACTAGAAATGAAATAGACTTCATACTCTGCGCCAACCCTGGCATCATACAAGATGTGGACGTGCTCGGCAAGGTGCGCTGCAGTGACCACAGGATGTTAAGAACTCGAATTAGCCTAGACCTGAGGAGGGAACGGAAGAAACTGGTGCATAAGAAGCCGATTAATGAGTTAGCGGTAAGAGGGAAAATAGAGGAATTCCAGATCAAGCTACAGAACAGGTATTCGGCTTTAATTCCGGAAGAGGACCTTAGTGTTGAAGCAATGAACGACAATCTTGTGGGCATCATTAAGGAGTGTGCAATGGAAGTCGGTGGTAACTCCGTTAGGCAGGATACCAGCAAACTATCGCAGGAGACGAAAGATCTGATCAAGAAACGCCAATGTATGAAAGCATCTAACCCTACAGCTAGAATAGAACTGGCAGAACTTTCGAAGTTAATCAACAAGCGTAAGACAGCTGACATAAGGAAGTATAATATGGATAGAATTGAACATGCTCTCAGGAACGGAGGAAGCTTAAAAACAGTGAAGAAGAAACTAGGAATTGGCAAGAATCAGATGTATGCGTTAAGAGACAAAGCCGGCAATATCATTACTAATATGGATGAGATAGTTGAAGTGGCTGAGGATTTCTATAGAGATTTATACAGTACCAGTGGCACCCTCGACGATAATGGAAGTGAAATTAGTCCAGAGGAATTCGAAATCCCAAAGGTAACGCCGGAAGAAGTGAAGAAAGCCTTGGGAGATATGCAAAGGGGGAAGGCAGCTGGGGAGGATCAGGTAACAACAGATTTGTTGAAGGATGGTGGACAGATTGTTCTAGAGAAACTGGCCACCCTGTATACGCAATGCCTCATGACCTCGAGCGTACCGGAATCTTGGAAGAACGCTAACATAATCCTAATCCATAAGAAAGGGGCCGCCAAAGACTTGAAAAATTATAGACCGATCAGCTTACTGTCCGTTGCCTACAAACTATTTACTAAGGTAATCGCAAATAGAATCAGGAACACCTTAGACTTCTGTCAAGCAAAGGACCAGGCAGGATTCCGTAAAGGCTACTCAACAATAGATCATATTCACACTATCAATCAGGTGATAGAGAAATGTGCGGAATATAACCAACCCTTATATATAGCTTTCATTGATTACGAGAAAGCGTTTGATTCTGTCGAAACCTCAGCAGTCATAGAGGCATTACGGAATCAGGGTGTAGATGAGCCGTATGTAAAAATACTGAAAGATATCTATAACGGCTCCACAGCCACCGTAGTCCTCCATAAAGCAAGCAACAAAATCCCAATAAAGAAAGGCGTCAGGCAAGGAGATACGATATCTCCAATGCTATTCACAGCGTGTTTACAGGAGGTATTCAGAGACCTGGATTGGGAAGAATTGGGGATAAAAGTTAATGGAGAATACCTTAGTAACTTGCGATTCGCTGATGATATTGCCTTGCTTAGTAACTCAGGGGACCAATTGCAATGCATGCTCACTGACCTGGAGAGGCAAAGTAGAAGAGTGGGTCTAAAAATTAATCTGCAGAAAACTGAAGGAATGTTTAACAGTCTCGGAAGAGAACAGCAATTTACAATAGGGAGCGAGGCACTGGAAGTCGTAAGGGAATACATCTACTTAGGGCAGGTAGTGACGGCGGATCCGGATCATGAGACGGAAATAATCAGAAGAATAAGAATGGGCTGGGGTGCATTTGGCAGGCATTCTCAGATCATGAACAGCAGGTTGCCATTATCCCTCAAGAGAAAAGTATATAATAGCTGTGTCTTACCAGTACTCACCTACGGGGCAGAAACCTGGAGGCTTACGAAAAGGGTTCTACTCAAATTGAGGACGACGCAACGAGCTATGGAAAGAAGAATGATAGGTGTAACGTTAAGGGATAAGAAAAGAGCAGATTGGGTGAGGGAACAAACGCGAGTTAATGACATCTTAGTTGAAATCAAGAAAAAGAAATGGGCATGGGCAGGACATGTAATGAGGAGGGAAGATAACCGATGGTCATTAAGGGTTACGGACTGGATCCCAAGGGAAGGGAAGCGTAGCAGGGGGCGGCAGAAAGTTAGATGGGCGGATGAGATTAAGAAGTTTGCAGGCATGGCATGGCCACAATTAGTACATGACCGGGGTTGTTGGAGAAGTATGGGAGAGGCCTTTGCCCTGCAGTGGGCGTAACCAGGCTGATGATGATGATGATGATGATGATGATGATGATGATGAACGAGTAAAAAATGACGAGCACGCGAAAACACACACACACACGTGTGTGTTTTCTCGTGCTCGTCATTTGTGTGTGTGTGTGTGTCTGTGTGTTTTCGCGTGCTCGTCAGAGGCATTGCACTCTGCGCTATCGGCCATTCCACTCAGAAATGAGCATGGGCATTGGTGAATGCAACGCACTGTTTAGGCTGCATACACGGGCTGCGTAAATTATGATATATATATATATATATAAATAGAGAGAGAGAGAGAGAGAGAGAAAGAGAGAGAGAGACACGTGTACTTATCTTTATCGGGCGACCACGTTTCACCGCCTAAGAAGTGTTATCGCACAGCGCGGGACGCGCCTGCATGTATCCGAAGTTTCTGGAAAGTTATCGATGCTTCTATTCGCTTTCTGTTGTCGCCGAACCTTATGTTATCTGATTTCATCGCCTGCCGCGAATGGTGTAGAACTTTGTGGACGGCACGCGGGTCCCAACGATTAGTCTGGAACATTCGACGGCTGCTGTATAAAAGCCGACTCGCTTGACCCGCTGATCAGATTTTCGACGATCGCCGACTGTGTTCGCCGCTATCGTTGTGCTTTAAGTGTAGCCTGTTTTGTTGGCACAGGTTCGCCCAATAAAAGCTAGTTTTGTCTTTCACAGTACTGCTACTGTGTTCTTTAACGTCGTTACCACGTGACAATATAATGCATTACCGTCTCGCAGGGAGTTCGACAAGCACCGTTTCACAGGACGCTTGACGAGCACGTATTCAATTCTGGAAATGTTTGTACCGTTTCCGTTGCGTTGTTCACCGTCACGTTCACCGAACGGAGGCCATCTTCCGACTTCCTTGAAAATTTTTGTTCAGCAGCTTCACCCTCTCCTTTTTTCTACAAATGATCCTGCGGCGTTTTCGCGGCAGGATTTTCGCGGCTTCACTTGCTGCCCCGGGGTACCCAGCATTCACCTGGTGGGCGCGACAGAGAGCAATTTGGCGACGGAGGCTTTTCAAGACCGTGTACACTGCTAAATAGGTGCAGAACTTTTGTCTGCAAGTACGCCATACAGAAGATATCCAAGACGGTCGACTGGCAACAACCTCAGGATTACTCTCTTTGTTCTTACGTATCTCCACTCTTAACATGGCGGTTGGATGATTCAGCGTATACTGCGAAGCCGATATGCGAGGCATTCATCGAAGCGCCACGATACTTGCGACACGCGGCTAATAAAACAACAACAAAAAGTAACCTACAGAAAGTTTCCATCCTGTTTACTGTAACGAAATATAGTACGTCGTCGAAATTGGTAGTGGCAAGTTCTTTTCTTTTCTACTTTTCTTCGTCATCCCTGGGGCTTCCCGCGTGTTCGCATGAATGGCTTCGGGGACCGGTGGATGACGCTTGTTTACCACAAGCCGCGTGGATATAGCGTGACTACCACCGGCTTCTATAAACAGATGTTGATGCAGGCCCTATACGGCTGACTGCATGCGCCTAATATATGGGACTGGTCAAGAAAAGTCAAGAAAGAAAGAAAGAAAGAAAGAAAGAAAGAAAGAAAGAAAGAAAGAAAGAAAGAAAGAAAGAAAGAAAGAAAGAAAGAAAGAAAGAAAGAAAGAAAGAAAGAAAGAAAGAAAGAAAGAAAGAAAGAAAGAAAGAATGTTTTGCATTAATCGCACTGCCAGAAGAATGAGAACATAAACATGAAAAATTTCTCATTAGATCATCGACGCGATGCTCATTACCGTCATTTCCGTCCGGCTCCGCGGAATGATTTGATAAAACAAAATGCAGACAGTCGATAGATAGGCTATAGATGCAGTTTTTTTTTCTGTGTTTGAATTCAGTGAACTGTTGTTATGCAGCCTACAGACTTGTTGCCTTGCAAGCTTTGTTGGCTGATGTTAAATACAGCTGGGCTCATATTTTCAAGAACGCACGTATGCTAAAATTGTTGGTAAGAGCGCATTTCAAACAATCACGATGTTGGACACGTTATCAGCGAAGGAGGCCGACTAACGACGGAGAGCACTTAAGAACAAAACGCTTTGTGAACGCCGCCCCACGTTAGGAAGTTACAGACCAGCAGGGACTAAAACAGGAGTAACTAGACCTGCCGACGACTGTCCCCTGTAGACAGTATAGAAATTTTATGCAGCCTAGGATGCATTCTCATCGGTGCAATGAAACCATAGAGCACCTTCTGTGCCACTGTCCGCTCTCCGGCGGTCAACAATACGCTCTGCGTACACTTATTAGCATCACTTAGACAAGATGCCTTTATGGGAGGCAAAGATCATCTAATAACTGTACAACAAGCCCCCCAAAGCGCTAATGTTATTGTTGAAGACAACCGGACTATACTAGTGCTTGTGACTGACTCCGCGGAACAGTCATCCGCGGTGGCGCCCGCATTGGTTCGGTTTGGTTTGGTTTGGTTTTCCTTTACTGATGACAGGAACATACCTACTGAGCATTGCGGGGGAATAGCGAAGATTCGGAGGGTACTAAAAAGAAGTTTAAATATTAGTAAAAGCAACATAAGTTTTCGGAAAGAATAAGTGAAGGATAAATAACGCATGCATGAAGAATTTATTTAAAGAATCTCCCTTAAAAAGCTAGTTACCTCCACGGCTGAGTGAGCATCCGTGCCGCGCTGTCCGAAAAAGGAAGCTCCCAGATGCCGAAAAAAAAAAGAAAATAAAAGAAGAAAAAAAAGTACCTAGTTGTCTGCACCGCGTGCTTCTAAACTGTTTCTCCTTGGAGATAAAAAACAATGACAGAGAAAGTAAAAGTTATCGATGTTTTGATAATCTCTACAGATTGCGCACAGTAGGGTGGGCGCCAGACCAGCCCTGTGAATATAAAAGGCTCACGGCAGGTATACGACAGCGTAATTGTGAAAAATTATTTCAGTTTCTCCTGGTGTAAAAGAAATTTGTGTGCCAAGAAAATAAGATTTGTCGATATTCTGCGAAATTACGTAGAGCTGCGTTCGTAAGGTCTTGAATAACTGCACGTTCACTGAAATTGAAGAAAACGAGTAACAGCGCTGGGCAACGGGACGCAAGTGAAGCAGATGAAGCACTGACTTTGAACCGATATCTTATTGCGCACACATCAACATATACGGGGGTGGGGGTTTGAATGTGCAGTAGGGAGAGGAGGACATACCATGCTAGGAATATGTTGTCAGGAAGATAGCGACGATGGGGAATGTGAAAAACCGCGCAACTAAATGATCGCCATCGTCCACGTGCGAGATACGCGAGTTCCTTTGTGCGGAAGGATAGCCGAAGGCGCACTCGCGCACACATCGCCTTTCTTGTCGATGCCAAAGGCCTTATATATGTCACGTGCACGCTGGTCGCCATAGCGCCTTCGTATCTTGCATTTGTCAAAGAGTGCACGAAAACCAGACCAGGAGCTTCTCCTGTCTCAGTCACGTCCGGTTTTCCAGCGTGATTACTCGTTTTCTTTAGACGTGTACCAACGAGTCCAAGCTAGCACTTTATATTGGAATTGACTCTCTTTTCTTCATCTCTCTTAACTTTGTTTCCCAAGCAGTTTGCTCCCGAGAATAGCCGAACACATCATCCAGGGCGGGGACTCGCTTTGTCCCATTTTCTGTCCGTGTAGATGACCAGCGACAGTGAAAATCGCACCTAAGCCTCCCGTGGCATGGCACTCAAGCTGCTGATCGACATACCGGGGCAGCGCGCTTAAGCTGTGTGCCTTCACTAAAGTTTTGGCTAATCATCGACTGTCGCATTCACTCCATCTTTTTCTTTAGTTGCGTCATTTTTTTTTGCGCTTTTGTCATCGTAACGCGGAAGCTTTGCTTCCTTTATGATAAGTAAGTAATAAATAGGAAAGATACGTAAAGAGGAGAGTGCGCAGAGAGAGAGATAGAGAGAGAGAGATAGAGTTCTGCGTTTCTCGTCTTTGCTTCGGATGAAAACGAATGAGCGAGAAGGAATAAATAATGTTCCGCTTATAGCTCTTCAAACTGAGCGGCACCGAAAATCCCCTTGTCTTTCATAAACGAGAAAAGAGCTTCATTATTTCCTTGTCGCGCCGTAAGAATCTTTAACAGGAATTTGTTAACCTACAAAAGCTGTAGGAAAAACCTAGAACGGAACGCACGGAGGTGTGTTAACATGAAACTATCGTCCCTATTGGCTCCAGCATTGTCGTCTTCTTCCACAGCTGGCTCGTTGGCGCCCCTCGGCGCTACCGCGCGAACAAGCTCACGCCAGCGCTCCCGCGTTCGTCGTCGGAATTAATTAATCAATTGATTAACAATGACGGAACCAAAACACAACGACGTAAGCAATTTTACAGCGAAGCTGTTAAGAGCTAGTTCTCCCAGCATCGGGTCCGTGTGTAGACACAAAACTCCCCATACGTGGGCCGATCCCGAAGGCAGTGCAATACCGGGCCGACCCGCGGCGGAGGCGCAGTCTACCATTAAAGGGCCCACATACGCAGCTTCACTGGTCATCCTTCTTCACAGAGTGGAAATGCACTGTAGTTTGGTTAGGCATTATGTAGAGCATAACTTAAGTACGGTATGTGGGGCAAGGTAAAAATTATCAGAAAAAATAGAAGGAGACAGAAGAAGAAATAGAAGGAGACAGAAAGAGCGCCAAACTCGCAACTAATTTTTTTCCTTAAAAGGGCTATGAAACCAAAACTTTCGAGCTTAAATTATGCATTGCACGTTAACCGCACGCGTCCCACAGCGAGGTGGCAAAGTTTTAGCGCACTCGGTGTCGTAGAACATTTGTATTTCAAATTTTTAATGTCTCAGTTGGACCATAAAGCAGTCTGGCTACACTGAGTGGGGACGAAATGAATGGGCGCTCCCGGAAACGTCTCCCTCGGGTCACAGAATCTGGCCTCGAAGGCCATGTTTTTTTGTACTACAAACGCCAGAAATGATTGCAGGAGCTGATAACACGCATTGAACGCCATGCGTCGCTTCGTCTTTGCATGTGAGTCTCGGCGAACCTCTGTGGTTTGCTGCTACTTTTTATCGCGCAAGTGAAGGAATGGCGGCCACAATTCAGCGGCGACGCCGTTGCTACGCCGTTGCTACGCCATTGGGGGCTATAACGTGCGGAGAAGGACGACCGATGTGGCCTCGAACTGTTTCGAAGCAGACGACACAGGAGAGGCTCCTCAGTTTTTGACGTCACGCAGTGTTGTCAAAATGGCGGTTGCTGTCGGTGGGAGGAGTAGAGAGGCAGCGATTTCAAATGGAAGCTTCTGGTTAAAATGCGCCCCGAAAGCCCAGTTTCTTTGTGTGTATAACTATACTGGGCCACCTACCCTCAGTTACAAATATAAACTGGGAACTATTAGACGACTGTGTCATGGTGCCTTTGAGCTATGCACCAACTAGCCCAACATAGTACTCATCGGCCTATTGTCACCAGCCTATATTATGAGTAACCCCACTGCTGAACTAAGACCAGTCCCGGTGATCCTTAACCTAATCTTATGCCTTAGAAATTCCTAATGCTATTCACCCACCTAGCCACCACCACCCTCGACCTCTTTTATTCTCTTGGCACCCTTTCTGCTGCTCGGATAGTCGTACCTGCTTTGCGCAATAGACGCGGCTTGCCAGACTTCGCTTCTTTCACTTAATCTCAACTAGGATACTATGTACCAGTGTTTGCCCTTTAACCCATACTGCGTCTTTCCATCTCTGATCATTACGCCGATCTCTCATCTTTTCATCGCCAATGGCACTGTCCTTGGAATCTATTTCCGTGTTTATTTGAGTTTCGGCTTACACCGCCGGAATGCACTAGTTAATAATATTTAGTTTTATGGATGCCAGTAAGCTGAAAGGGAGGAGTCGGCATACCGTGACAAATGCGTTCCAGCCAATATCGTTCTGCAGGTTTTCTTCTCGATATCCGGATCACTGATCTGACTCATTGGTTCAGATAAACGCACACGTTCATAGCTTAAAGAGGCTAGCAATCGATCAAGAGCCCTTTAATTTATGAAATGCGTGCGTAGGAGAGGTTGGCATCATGGATGAAAGCAGCTACTCCTCGATTAGGCAAACGATATATATCACATATATTAAAAATCATCATCATCATCATCATAATAATAATCATCATCATCGTCGTCGTCATCATCATCATCATCATCATAATCATCATCATCATCCTGGTTACGCCCACTGCAGGACAAACACCTCTCCCATACTTCTCCAACAACCCCTGTCATGTACTAATTGGGGTCATGTTGTCCCTGCAAAATTCTTTATCTGCCCGCCTAACTTTCTGCCGCCCTCCGCTACGCTTCCCTTCCCTTGGAATCCAGTCCGTAACCCTTAATGACCATCGGTTATCTTCCCTCCTCATTAAATGTCCTGCCCATGCCCCCCCCCCATTGCTTTTTCTTGATTTCAACTAAGATGTCATTAACTCGCGTTTGTTCCCTCACCCAATCTGCTCTTTTCTTATCCCTTAATGTTACACCCATCATCCTTCTTTCCATAGCCCGTTGCGTCGTCCGCAATTTAAGTAGAACCATTTTCGTAAGCTTCCAGGTTTCTGCCCCGTACGTGAGTACTGGTAAGACACAGCTGTTCTAAACTTTTCTCTTGAGGGATAATGGCAACCTACTGTTAATGATCTGAGAATGCCTGCCAAACGCACCGCAGCCCATTCTTATTCTTCTGATTATTTCCGTCTCATGATCCGGATCCGCAGTCACTGCCTGCCCTAAGTAGATGTATTCCCTTACCACTTCCAGTGCATCGCTACCTATCGTAAACTGCTGTTCTCTTCCGAGACTGTTAAACGTTACTTTAGTTTTCTGCAGATTAATTTTTAGACCCACCCTTCGGCTTTGCCTCTCTAAGTCAGTGAGCATGCATTGGAGTTGGTCCCCTGAGTTACTAAGCAAGGCAATATAATAAGGGAATCGCAAGTTACTAAGGTATTCTCCATTAACTCTTATCCCCAATTCTTCCCAATCCAGGTCTCTGAATACCTCCTGTAAACACGCTGTGAATAGCATTGGAGAGATCGTATCTCCTAGCCTGACGCCTTTCTTTATTGGGATTTTGTTGCTTTCGTTATGGAGGACTTCGGTGGCTGTGGAGCCGCTGTAGATATCTTTCAGTATTTTTACATACGGCTCGTCTACACCCTGATTCTGCAATGCCTCCATGACTGCTGAGGTTTCGACTGAATCAAACGCTTTTTCGTAATCAGTGAAAGCTATATATAAGGGTTGGTTATATTCCCCACATTTTTCTATCACCTGATTGATAGTGTGAATATGGTCTATTGTTGAGTAGCCTTTACGGAATCCTGCCTGGTCCTTTGGTTGACAGAAGTCTAAGGTGTTCTAAGGATTCTATTTGCGATTACCTTAGTAAATACTTTGTAGGCAACGGACAGTAAGCTGATCGGGCTATAATTTTTCAGGTCTTTGGCGTCCCCTTTCTTATGGATTAGGATTATGTTAGCGTTCTTCCAAGATTCTGGTACGCTCGAAGTCATGAGGGATTGTGTATACAGGGTGGCCAGTTTCTCTAGCACAATGTGCCCACCATCCTTCAACAAATCTGCTGTTACCTGATCCTCACCAGCTACCTTTCCCCTTTGCATAGCTCCCAAGGCTTTCTTTACTCCTTCTGGCGTTGCCTGTGGGATTTCGAATTCCTCTAGACTATTCTCTCTTCCATTCTCGTCGTGGGTGCCACTGGTACTGTATAAATCTCTATAGAACTCCTCGGCCACTTGAACTATCTAATCCATATTAGTAATGATATTGCCGTCTTCGTCTCTTAACGCATACATCTGATTCTTGCCAATTCCTAGTTTCTTCTTCACTGCTTTTAGGCTTCCTCCGTTCCTGAGAGCATGTTCAATTCTATCCATATTATACTTCCTTATGTCAGCTGTCTTACGCTTGTTGATTAACTTCGAAAGTTCTGCCAGTTCTATTCTAGCTGTAGGGTTAGAGGCTTTCATACATTGGCGTTTTTTGATCAAGTCTTTCGTCTCGTGCGATAGCTTACTGGTATCCTGTCTAACGGTGTTACCACCGACTTCTATTGCACACTCCTTAATGATGCCCATAAGATTGTCGTTCATTGCTTCAACGCTAAGGTCCTCTTCCTGAGTTAAAGCCGAATACCTGTTCTGTAGCTTGATCCGGAATTCCTCTAGTTTCCCTCTTACCACTAACTCATTGTTTGGCTTCTTGTGTACCAGTTTCTTCCGTTCCCTCCTCAAGTCTAGGCTAATTCGAGTTCTTACCATCCTATGGTCACTACAGCGCACCTTGCCGAGCACGTCCACATCTTGTGTGATGCCAGGGTTAGCGCAGAGTATGAAGTCTATTTCATTTCTAGTCTCGCCATTCGGGCTCCTCCACGTCCACTTTCGGCTATCTCGCTTGCGGAAAAAGGTATTGTCCAGCTTGCTTCTTGCCTACCTTGGCATTGAAGTCGCCCATCAGTATAGCCTATTTTGTTTTGACTTTACCCATCGCCGATTCCACGTCCTCATAGAAGCTTTCGACTTCCTGGTCATCATGACTGGATATAGGGGCGTAGACCTGTACGACCTTCAATTTGTACGTCTTATTAAGCTTCACAACAAGGCCTGCCACTCTCTCGTTAATGTTATAGAATTCCTGGATGTTACCAGCTATATCATTATTAATCAGGAATCCGACTCCTAGTTCTCGTCTCTCCGCTAAGCCGCGGTAGCACAGGACGTGCCCGCTTTTTAGCACTGTATATGCTTCTTTTGTCCTCCTAAACTGCCCTATTATATCCCATTTAGTACCCTCTAATTCCTCCAATAACACTGCTAGACGCGCCTCACTAGATAACGTTCTAACGTTAAACGTTGCCAGGTTCATATTCCAATTGGCGGCCTGTCCGGAGCCAGGGATTCTTAGCACCGTCTGCTGCGTCACAGGTCTGACCACCGCCGTGGTTAGTTGCTTCCCAGCTGCTGGGGACTGAGGGCCGGGGTTTGATTGTTGTATTCATATAGGAGGTTGTGGCCAAGTACTGCACCAGGGTGGCCAATCCTGCTCTGGTGAGAGAGTGCGTTACCGGTTTTGGTCACCGGGATCAGGCCGCACTCCAGGCCTCTTTATGCCAATCTGAGCTCGGTTAAACCGCATAGATGGCATTCAACTGGTGAAACCTTGTTGTTTCAGGATGGCATCCGCACGAGACTACGCCAGGCAATATAAATAATAGTCGGAACGTGCTAACGCATAATTCAACGTTACGTCACGTAATCAGTGATATGATCATGAGGAACGCCGTATGGTGGGCGACTCCGGAATAATTTCGACCATCTAGAGTTTTTCGACGCGCGCCCAATTCACGGTGGAGGGTCGTTTTTGGATTTCGCCCCCACCGAAACGCGGCCGCCGTGGCCGGGATTCAATCCCACGCTTTCGGGCTTAACAGCGCAACGCCAAAGCCACTACGCCATCACGGCAGGTTTCACAATATTGAAAACCGCGCGGTAAAAAAGTTCCGTTTTCTTTAAAATTTATATCGCTAGCACTGTTTTAAATGACCTCGCGTTTTCCTGCCAAGTGCTGTATAGACGGCTTTGCACGTGTCTTGGCATCAGAGAGCCTGTGACCCCAAGAAACTTCCGATGGGTCTTCCCGCGGTCCCGCGTGTTATCAGCTATTATGCTGCAAAAAGAAAGAGAGAGAAAGAGAGAGAGAGAGAACAAAACAAAGACAAAACGCGTTTTCACCTTTGCTCAACGTACGAGACTCCCGTTTCTACGGTCTCAAAAAAAAACAAAACAATAAAAAACACGGGTAATGCCTGAAATTCAGATATTTCTAATTGCTTGTGGAACACACACACACACACACACACACACACACACACACACACACACACACACACACACACACACACACACACACACACACACACACACACGCGCGCGCGCGCGCGCGCGCACACACGCGCACACACACGCACACGGCGACGAAATTTACTTGCAAAACAAAGACAAAACGCGTTTTCACCTTTGCTCAACGTACGAGACTCCCGTTTCTACGGTCTCAAAAAAAAAAAAAAAAAACACGGGTAATGCCTGAAATTCAGATATTTCTAATTGCTTGTGGAACACACACACACACACACACACACACACACACACACACACACACACACACACACACACACACACACACACACACACACACACACACACACACACACACACACACACACACACACACACACACACACACACACACACACACACACACACATACACGCGCGCGCGCGCACACACACGCGCACACACGCGCACACGGCGACGAAATTTACTTGCATATTTGTGATTAGCTGCGGAGAAGAACTGCTGAGAACCTGCGCGCTTCTTTTGTGCTGCGGTGCACTATGGCTCACCATTTGTCTTTCCTTGCGCGCTTTATACCTTTGAGCCCGGGAAAACTGAAAACTTGCCAGGGTCTCTCTATGGAAACAGCTGAATAGATTATAGATTCCAACGAAGACACCCTAACTGCTACTTATCTAGCACATTTGGGGCTGAAGTGTTTGAAAGAAAGAAAGAAAGAAAGAGAAAGAAAGAAAGGAAGAAAAAAAAAAAAAAGAAAGAAAGAAAGAAAGAAAGAAAGAAAGAAACGAAGAAAGAGCAGGGTAGGGGGTTGGGGTGGAAGGTTGCTCCACTGCCAGCTACCGCGTCACCGCAGACGCCGCCGTGTCCTGCGCTCCGAGCAGTCAAGGCGTCCGCGTGCGTCCGATTCAATGTCCCAGTGAACCCGGCAGGCTTTAGAGGTGCGGGCACAGGAGTAGGTCAGCGCGGCGTTTCACTTTCGAACGTCAGCGCTTGCCGGTAGGCCTTGACCCATTGGGGGCCGCGCCAAGCTTGTTGTCTCCCCGTGCGAGCGGACATGTAACAGCGTACGCAGGCACGTACGAGCCTAGAGAACAACACGGCCAGTTGACGTCTGCCCTCTCACCGAGAAGTGCCTTCCGCTTCGTGCGTGGAAGGAAAGCGGAAACACGGAACGCTTTCGTCGTTTATATGTGTTGATTGGAGCGTAGAAAAATAGGACACAGAATTGTCTGCTATCCATAAACATCTCAAAGGTGATCCTGCGAATTTCGAATCTGGAAAGCTTAACGGCATAAAGGAAAATGGATTTAAGTATAATAAACCATCACGCAAGTCATGATCTACCTGCGGTCAGCAAGAAAGGGTGATATATCTGCTGCTGGTGAACGTCTAGCGCCTTCATAATAGCACCACATTGGTGCAGTCAGTACACGAAAGGCTGTTGCAGACTGTTACCAGAAAAAAGAAAGTCCAAGGATAGCAGCAACAACTTTAAAGATTCAACCAATCCCAGAATACTGTAGTGGCTTCCACGTTAAGCTCCATGGATGTGTCGTTCACGAGCAAAGGCTCGCGCATTCGCTTCTTATGTTGTTTTTTTCGCCTTCTCCTTTCCTCTCTCTTCATCTTGTTCTCCACACACCCCTTTACCCGTGCAGTGCTGTTGATGTGTCCTCCTGCGAGAGACAGTTACGGCACTGCACTTATCTCTTCCATTCTCTTTAAGGTGACTTCGCACACGCAGCCCCTCTATATAGCGTCTCACAGCCCCCCGCGCTGATGATTCGGCGCCAACAACGCCGCTAGGCTGCAGCGCGCTTCGCTTCAAAGCCTCAGCTGCAGAAAGCCGCCTATGGTCACAAAATGCATAACTTTGTCACCGCTTTACGCCTGCTCATTTCCATAGTTTGACAGGGAGAAGACGACATGCCTGTCGCCGTGCTATCGGCATGCAAAGCGCGAGTATATACGGGCAAACTGTTTCGGAATACACCAGTGTACTGGGGTCAGCCACAGACAGCTCTCTTTAGTGAGACGGTGGTCTTGGCTGTGGCAGAACCTTGCTGTCGCATTCTGGGACTCATTATTCTGCGTACAATCGCGACCAATGCCCGTCGTTGTTGCCGTCGTCTAGCTGCTACCCCGGTTGGTGAAACAGGTCCGGCAAAGAGCTGCTTGCACCTCTGAGCAACGTCGCCGAGCTTCGCGGTAGTCCTTTGGTTCGTTGGTCTTGTGGCAAACGTCGCGCCGGCTCGGACTTTTTCGCTCGCCGGCAGGAAAACCACGCGGTTTCGCGGACAAAACCGTAATTTATTGGTAGCCGCGCTGTACGCATAATAGAGATCACACGATGAGTCAAGAAATTTAGACGTTTCTTGGAATGACATCAGCACAACTGACATCGCCGAGTTAACCTTATTAATGCAATAGATGCGAGAAATCGGTCTCGCTGTAATCCTGAAGACTGCGTCGTATACTACCAAGAAATTTCGTGGGAGGTCGATGCATAGCGCAACATGTTACAGTGGGTCAGCGGCATCCCGCGCTTCGGCCACGTCCGAAAATACGGCGTGTCGCTCGCGACCACGGAGAAGATGCGCAAAGCACGCCTCCGATGGTACGGCCAGCGCACTCAGGTCGTATGTCACTAGTCTCGCTCACGCACACTGGCTACAGCCTCGAAGCACTCGGAAAGCGCCCTATAGATGGCTTGCACTGACGCACACCGTACAATGATGTCATCCTAGCCGCCGCGTTTATTACCTAAAGTCCCTAGACCTCCTTCCAGAAAATCTAGGAACCTTAGGTATACTTTCACGCTAAGAAGCTGCCTTTATTGGCGTCTTGCGCGGTGGTTCTGCCGTGGTTCTGGCACATATGCCAGCAGCGTTCTGACCGCGTCTCTATCACCTTGAAGCAAATTACCCGTGGTACTGAATATGGTATAGTGGCGTCATCCCAGCCACGTCTAATTGTTGTAGGACCAGCGATGTTACAAGTTGTGTCGTCACGTGCAAGTTATCTACAGGCCATCCAATGCAGTGCTGCATGGCAGACGCGCTACCTATCGCCCTCGCCGGCGCGAGACTTCGCCCAGATCCAGCCCAGAAGAGAAGAAGGATACTGATGCCCAGAAGAGGCCAGCCCCGTGAAACTTGGAGGGACTCAGGGCGAGAAAGAAGGGTGGCAAAGTGGTGGGAATGACATCTTAGATTGCCCTAGACGCAGGACGCAGGTCTCTCCCAAAACAGAGACGTTGTCCGAAGCTCTCGTTAGGCTACTGCAGCTCAGAGGATGAAAAACGAACGCCGCTAAAGATAGAATGAAGAAAATTGCATAAGTTACAGATGAGACCTCTGTTCACTTTCACATAAGCCGTCAGGCGCTGCACAACTTACACTGTCCATTTGCATGTTAAAACATAAACAAACGAAACCGAAAAGTGGCAAGTTCTCGCTAGCATTGTAATATTTTAAAAGCAGCCTGAAAAAAGAAATTACGCCGTTTTCCTCATATTTTTTTTACAATTGCCCCGTTAAACATGTATGTTCGTAGCATCAGGAAGAAACGTCTGCGTTAAGTGGCACTATTTCTTTCAGCAGTTATACGCTCTTAGCGAGTAAGCTGGATCATGGGCCTGACGTGGACGATCTTTGCTGCCATATTGCATCGGGGAGGCCACAAACGCGGTGAAAAGCGGCTCCTACGTTTAATCCGCTTCCTAGCGCTGCGGATGCTATCACCTGTACTGTCTTCCGGTGTTACACTCGGCGTCACACACACGCTGTCGATACGATTAATTGCTGCCCCTGCGGCAAAATCGTATACCGTTCTCAAAGCAAACACGCGGCGAGCTTATACAAATGAGGGGTTTGGCTAACAGCCCGGCTATCCGCGATCCCCTCCATCTAATTCAACTTTATCACCCCCCCCCCCCCTCTTCGAACCAACCTTCGCAGGGCGCGCCTCGACGCGCTGGCAGTAGCGAGGACGCCCGACGCGAAGCCGTTCGTTGAGCGAGGCCGCGGTGGCGTGCTCGGCAGGGTCGTCTGGATGCGAGACTCTCGCCTTGACCACTGAGTATACGCTTGTACACAAATAGGGCCCGGGTGAACCAGGCGGCGGAAAAGTACGGGACTCGTTGCTGCAAGTCGTTTACCCCAGTGAACTTCATGAGCACCGATCGCTCAATGGGCGCACAATGTTCACCGCGCTGACGTCCTTGTCTCTTCTGTCCTTCCGGCTCGCGCTTCCCGCGTAGGCAGCTTCCCGTCGAATGGTTTCCCGCCACGCTGTCTCTCACTCTCTTTTTCATGTGAGCCGTTTCAGGTACAGCCTTATTATTGTAACCTTTATCGAAGACATATATTTCCACACCTATAGATGAGAAAGAGAGGAGGAGAGATATAGACAGAGATACAAGCTTTAATGATATGCTGGAGATGTTGACCTGGCTGATCGCCTGACCTGCTACTGCAGAGGCTGGGTGATGATAATGATATACAAAGTGATAAACACTTATACAGCACATATAGTCACAAACACACGTGTACACTATGATGTAGAGATTGGAGCTACGTTTAAATAATGCTAAATGTCTGGTTGGTCTGAAAATCTTCTGAAAGATGTTTGAAAGCCGCCTCCTTATGAAAAGTAGAATGTTTGGACCATGGCCACAGCTGACGTCAGCCTTAGGTGCTAAGCACTGTTGTGATTCTTTTTTAGCATTAGGGCTGCACAAAAGACTGTTGTTGTCGGACGACTTCATTCTGTTTGTGCGGGCAGATTTTCTTCATACCGTCTCAGCTTTTATAATCATTTATACCCTTTCCCGTTATCCTCCATTGCAGAGTAACAAACCTGACAGTTACTCTGGTAATGTATCTACATTTCATCTAACTCTTTTTTCTGTCTCTAAGTGACGGTTGCTTTTTGATGGGTCTAACGATAATATTTATCTGAGTAACATGTTATACAGCAGATTTTTATAGCTAGCTGCTGCGCCGAATATCGTGTTACTACTAGACCTGACTAAAAGTAAGCCGTACATCAAAACCAGCACTGCCTTAGGTTTAAGCGTGAAAAAGGTGACCCTTTTAAATATTGCGGTGCTAACTGCTAAGAAAAGCACCTAATACTGAGGGACCACAACGTTCCACTTTTTTTTTCCTTCGCGCGTTCTTTTGCTTGCATATCATATTGTATACACTGCCAGTTTCTTTTCTTACCATATACATCTTCTTGCGCGCGCCTTCAGTTTCGTCCTTGCGCTCTCTTAGCTTTATTTTCCTTAATTCTTTTTCTTATTTGCAGTATTCTCTCCCGTCCACTTATTTTGCGACTATTTGCTGATTGTGTTTCCACTTACTGCGATTGGGTTCAACTTTCTAAAAAGTCCACGGGGGGGGGGGGGGGGGGGACACGACCGCCCCTCCTCACTTGGGTCGAATGTCCGGAATTATTCGGGATGAGCCTGCTCTTACAATATTGAACATAGCGAGTAACCCCGTCACCATCGGGGCAACCGTAGAGTTGCCTCGCTCCTGCCTAACCCCTTTCTCTTCACCTGAGTACTTCCCCTTGATGCCCCGACCTCCACCATTTTACGGCGGAGCTCAGAAAACTGGAGGGAGAGGAAGTATTCGTCAAGAAGCACAATAAAGATATTTTGAAGGAATTTTTAATACTTTCTCCTCTTTATTCGGTGTCTTTTGTCTCCATTCGCGCTCCACGTACTTCAAGAGCACCTCTTATACAACAGCGATGAGCAAAGAGGACACGGCATCTGCTGGCTACCAAACGAGTTTACTGCATCACTTATGGAAGCTTGTGTACGCCATAAGTGTTGTGTTTTGATCTCCGATGGAATGCGCATGTGGAAAACATTACGTCAACTGCACTAAAGCGACTTTTCTTCCTGAAAAGACGCCTTCGCCACCCACCACAAAGCCGTTGGCTTATCGCGTTATTGTTCAACCAATCCTTGAGTAAGCTAACATTGTTTGGTTTCCTTTCCATAACCAACTTATTCGCAAACTGAAAGGGGTGCAGAAAAAGGCATTAAGGTTTAGCTTTAATAAATACAAGCTAAGTGACACACCAACTAGTTTACGAAAACAAGATGGTATGCTAACCTTACGAAATCGAGCCAAACTAGCCCGACATAAGTTTTTGTATCAATCAATCCTTGGGGAAATAAACATTGACACAGCTAAAGTTATCTCTTTATCACGTACACGCACTACATCGTTATAAACATCCTTGTACCCTTGTTGAACACAGGCAAAACTGAGCAGGTCTGCTGCGTATGAGCTGCGTTCAGGTATGCAAGTACAGCGGGGTCCGCTGTTAATGGAAAAATTCTAATGTGAGGCTCTCACTTTGCTGGTGCTCTGAAATACCTGAAAGTGCCGGCTGAAGATGTGGTATGTCTATGCGTTGCACTGGTGGGCGGAAAGATTCCAGTACCACCAGCCACAAGCCATCTGCTGCAAGAGCCTCATGATTGTACACTTTCCAGACGGGCAAAATTCTCACCTGCTCTACGCTCATGTGTGACCTTTAACAGCCTGACGGCACTGTACTTTGCATGACTTGCCCGTTGGGTGGCTGAATATCGACGCGAGCAGCGCCTTCGATCGTTCAGAGCTTTTTCTGGCTCACGGTGACAGTCGCAGAGCTGTAAGAAGCCGCAGTACATTGCTACGACGATCACGATAGTCGGAGAGCCCGGAATTTGCGCTCGTAATTTCCTTAAATGCGGAGACAATCGTAGACGAGCGACGTCTAAGTGACTGAAGCGACAGAAGCGGCTCGGCCCAGTTGGGCCCAAGCATCCGCTTTCGGTGAACGAACAAGCAAAGCCATTCTAGGTTTTACTTTTACAATCAGACCAAAAATCCTAAGCGTACAAAAAAAAAAAACGCAAGGAAAAAAAAGAAAGGGGTTTTTGCCACTCATAGTTCCGTGGCGTCGAGAGAGAGAGAGAGAAGACAGGAAAGGCAGGGAGGTTAACCAGACGCACGTCCGGTTTGCTACCCTGCATTGGGAGAATGGGGAATGGGGATGAAGAGAGAGATAGTGGTGTAAAAGCCGTTTAAATCTGGCCACTACTCTGCAACGTCGCAAGGCTGAAACCGGAAAAAGGGGATTTCCAGTATAGTATAGCGCAAGCATAAGCGGTGTTGCGTCAGCACGCGACCTATAGGGTACGTTCGTTCGCTTTCGTTTTTTACTCGTGCAAATGTCGAAGGCTACACGAAGCACAAACGGTGTATAGCCAGCTCAACAAGCTGCACGATCCGGGGCAGCGTTCGCTCAGTGCGTCAACAGCCGGCACACCTTTCAAGAAACAACGTGCACAGATATTCTAGACAAACTGTACCAGGCATAAAGTAATGAACGCGCAATTCACCTGGAGACATTGTTCATTTCATTTTCTGCCCTTCTCCCACAACCACTCTATAGTTGAAGGAAGGCATGATGATACATGAACACAAGAGCACCAGGGATGAATTAAGCAGAGAAATTGGAAGAAAATCGAACCATTTCTTCAGTAAATTACGTTCTCAAGCGGATGCTTTTCTTTTTTCTTCTTCTTTTTTTTTTGCGTGCGGCGTTTAACGAATCGTTTGGCAGCGAGCCTGCGTAGCGCGCGCACGCGTTCGTTTCGTCCAACCCGTCTCTTCCGAGTTGTCCGAGGCGCGAGCAAATGCGACACCCGGTGCAGATCCTGCCAGCCGCGCCGATTGGGATCTGTAGTACAGCTGAGCAGTCTTTCGCTCGCTTCCCCTCCGAGCTCGGATAACATCAGGAACGCAACTGCCGCGGCCTTGTCCTCTTTGTGTGTCACGGCTACTCAGCTGCCCGAGCTCGCTCGGCCTGCTCGATTGCTGCGTATACTGCGGAGAAACAGGGAATCCTTGAAGCGTGGCGGCGCCTTTGACGTCTCTCTTCCGAACACTGCAGCTCACGTCTGGCTTCCTTTCTCTCTGCAATAACATCCGTGTATGTGTTTGTCTCGGGATTCGTCAAGCATGGATACACCTAAGAGCGCGCTCAGCTTCCCCCTTCTTGTTTTCTGTTTTTCTTTGCAAATGAAGGATAAAATGTTCTTTCAAGGACCGAGTAAGTACGAAACCTAAAAATTGGAAAAGAAAATGAGAGACGTATTGGGGCAACATAATGAGAGAATGCGCATAAACGGGAATAAATTGATGAGGTGTCAAAATAAAATGTTGAGGAAGAAATAAATAGAAGGTCGAAGAATACAATGCAAGCTATGTGGCTTCCTACATACGGCACTTTCTAGGCTGCACTCGAGGCAGGCTTTTCTTTCGTTCTTTCCGCACACGTCAACTCGTGCAGATCAGACCGTTTTTCTTTTTGTATTGTTGTTGTTGTTGTTGTTGTGTACACATACATTCGCGACACTGAACCGATATTGATGCATACCTGCGATACGGGACCGCGTTGAATTGCGAAGGTCGTCTGCGATCGTCGAGGACAAGTGGAGAGTGTTGAGTGTGAAGGTATAGTTAACTTGCTCGCGCTGTAGGTCGACGAGACATGCCTTGATGTTCGGTATTTGCATATAGTGCGAGAGTGCACAGCCCACCGTCTCGAACAGTTATGCTGACTATGCCCTACGTGAGATTTTGCTTCGCGCTAGCCTCTTATCTTATTGCGATTACAATTATACACACACTCTCGGTGTGCGCTCACGTCGCCGGCATCGCAGCCGTAGTCGTGCCTGGGCGTGGTTCGAAGTTTTGCCGCAGGTCATAAAGAAATAGTAGTCAATGTTTGCGTGGAACGTCTGTAGAAATCAGTAGCATTGTATTTATCCTGGCAAAAGATATGTTTTAAAGGCAGTTTTTGGTCGATACGAATTCAGTGTTCATTGTTGGCTCTTCAATTGCTTTTTTTTTTTTTAAAGAAGCAATTTAGCATGAGACAAGGGCCTTCAAAATAACTAGCGCGGCGCGTGTTTTTCGAAACCACACGGGCACAGGGAATTTGTAAAACCACAGCGCTATTCATAAGACGCTTTGCTTTCCAACTTTAAGCCAGTTTTCGAGGAGCCTCAGAATGAAATTTGGTGCTTGAAGACTCAATTGTCCAGCTTGTTTTCGACGACGCTAAAGTTTAAAAAAAAAGAAAACGCGCGCGTATCGCGGATTTTTCGCGTGCATTAAATCTTGATCGCGCTTTAGCAGACATTTGTTGAAGAAGTTGTAGATTTTGTAAAAAGTAGAAGAAAAATCGAGAAAGTTTAAAAAAAGTAGTAGATGTCGCTGTTATTTATTTTTCTGGAAGATGCCAAAGGTCCTCAGATTCCGAAGCATTATCACTGGTTCACTATATATAAAAAACTGCCGAGCTTACTACATGACAACATTGGCGTGGAGGGTTGGCACCGGTCTCCAGAGACGCAAACTGAGTTTGGCTCCAGAAACGACGAAGCCAAGTGGACGCTTCGCTCAATTGGCTCCGCGCAAAGCCAGGGTAGCGTTCTGCCTTCCGCTGCTGAAAGGAGCGTCGTGTGAAAATGCTGCATGCTCCGGTCTGAGTGGAACGCGCAGTAAATGTCAAGCTAAGTCCACCTAATCCTTTCGTTGGGTGCTAACAAACGTCCAGCGTCCCGTTGGTCTCATCTCGTGCACCACCGAGGTGTGGCGGCCCTAACGCCGCAGTATACGCACTCTTTACCGTGCCAACGTTGTGAGACGCCTGGCATCTGCCAAGGCACTGTTTATGCTGCACACCACGCTGCGTTCTGTATCGTGTCATGTCACCCCCTATATACGTGTTGTTACAACACCGCTTGAGGAGCTCGAACGCAATGCCAAACCTTGTTATCGCCTTCAGTGCTTCGCCCTTAGGCTGGAACTGCCAAATTATTTCTCCCTCTCTCCCTCTCTGCATGTCATCTTCTCTGAGGCCTGGACAAGAACAACGGGTCAAGTAGGTACTTGGGCGGATTTCACTGCGCACGGAGCAGGGGAGGAGCAAGTTTTGCGCGATTAGGAGCCGACAATTTACGTTGAGGAACGGGCTAAAAGTCGTGAGACTTGATAGAGTACATAGAGTCCCCGAGTAGGAGGGTCTTTCCTGACATCCCTAGATCCAAATATTAAATGAATGTGCTCTTCACCGTTGCAGCAGACACTCATCTGGCGCAAGTTTCTTGAAACGACGCGGCTACTTTTCACTCATATAATGTACGGGCGTCTCGTGGCATGATATAATCAATCAATCAATCAATCAATCAATCAATCAATCAATCAATCAATCAATCAATCAATCAATCAATCAATCAATCAATCAATCAATCAATCAATCAATCAATCAATCAATCAATAAATAAATCAATCAATCAATCAATCAAATGTTTTATTTCCAACAAACTTGTTGGGGATCCTCCAGGCGAAAAGCTGCGACATACAGCTTGAATGTGCCTGAAGGCCCTCACATGGCAGCAGTACAAATACAAATACGATATACAATGCAATGGGTTACATTTACAATAATTACAAAGATCACATTTCAAAAATTTCTTTACAAAAATATGCTCTAAGCTGTTTTCGAGTCAAGGTATTTGTCATAACAATTTCTTTCCCAAATTTATTTAACAGTGAAGGTAGCGTGTGTCTTAGCGACTGCATGAGGTAATTTGTACGCCTGTACGGTACTAACAACCTGTCTTTGCTGCGTACGCGCATCACTTCTGTCATATTCAAGTCGTGACGCATTTCTTAAAAATATTTGAAACTTTTCGGAGCCGAAGCAAAAAAAGTACAGTAGCCTGTATTCGTAAATGTTAGTTACTTGTATTATGTTATAACTTTCAAAAAGTTGTGCAGTAGAATGGAAATAAGGTACATTCGCTACATGTCGAAGTGCTCGTTTTTGAAGTTGAAGAAGTGCATGAAGATTACGTTTCGTGGTGGTAGCCCATACAAGCGCACAGTAATTCAGAAGCGATTGAAACAAGGCATAATATATGTACAAGTTTACTTTCTCTGGGAAAAAAATGACGGCAACGGGACAATGCACCTGCGGCAGATGACAATTATTTCATAATTTGTTCAATGTTATATGTCCAGTTCATATCTTCTGACAGCGTCTCGCCCAATACTTTGTATTTGGTTACAATCTCAATGGGCGCGCCATCCAACAATAATTCTTCATTTAAATAAGACTGCCTGCCTCTTGCCTTGAACAATATGGCCTTTGATTTGGAGCTATTAATTGTTAGAGCGTATCACGAGACCAACTCGACAATTTAGAAAGGATACTGCGAGATCTTTGTAACAAATCATCAAGATCATTGTCAGAGACAAACAGGCTCGTATCGTCAGCGTATAGTACAATGGACGTGTCACTTACTATTTCAGCAATATCGTTTACATAGATATTAAACAAAATCGGGCCTAAAACGCTACCCTGGGGCACACCTGATTTAATTTCCCTATATGAAGAGCAGTATTTTTCGATAGCAACGCACTGCGTCCGCCCAGACAGATAAGATTGAAAGAGCTGATTTGCCACGCCACGGATACCATATCCTTCTAGTTTACTTATTAAAATTTGATTACTTAAACGATCAAATGCCTTGCTATAATCAATATATATACCCAACGTTAGTTTTTCCGCATCAATATTATTAATTATTAGTTCTTTTTGGCGTAACAAAGCTGTTTCGGCTGACCTGCGCGAGTGGAATCCGTATTGACATTAAGAAAGAATGTCATTCTTCGCAAAGAAATTGTTAATGCGTGCAGAAATCAGTTTTTCTAAACCCTTAGAAAAAGCGGATAAAATGGAACTAGGCCTATAATTCCCCAGGTCATTTCGGTTCCCACCTTTGAAAATAACTGACACCCTTGCTTTCTTCATATTTGTTAGAAGATGTCCCGATTCCATAACAAGGTTAAACACAAATGCGAGATGAACTGCGATGACATCGATTACAAATTTTATAGGTCTGATTAGAATGCCGTCTGCATCAACAGCATTGCTATTTTTTAAGCCCAAAACTATACGACAAATTTCGGCATCGTCAGTCGGCTCGATAAAAATGCTGTGCGTACATTTCTTAACAGTAGTACCACTGACCGTGTTATTTGATGATGCCGTCATGTTCACAAAGTGTTCATTGAAACGTTCGGTTAAGAGGATGCCCGACACCTTTTCATTATTCACGGTTATCTCACGGAAACTGCGATTCACATTCCCCTGTCTGATTGCATCATTGATAATTGTCCAAGTCCTTTCTCGATTTTTTCTCTGCACGGCTGCAAAAAGGCTCTCGTAATAGAGTGCTTTAGCTTTTCGCAGTTCTTTATTTAGTGTATTCCTTAACTTCCTAAATGCAACGAGATCACTTTGCTGACGCGTACGCAGAAATTTATTGAACATCCTATTTTTTTGTTAATCATTCTAACATGCTGTGGTTGCACCCACGGCTTTCTAATGCGTTTTTTTACCTTTCCTGTTTTAAGCGGGAAAGACAAATTGTATAGGCGACTGAATATGGACAAAAATTCATCGTACGCTTGACTAGCATCTTTATTGTTATAGAGAGAAGACCAGTCTGTGCGCAAAGCAAGTGCGCGAAAGTGTACCATATTTTCGCCTGGCAGGCATCTTTAGCTGAACGTGGTATCAGGTAAAGTTCTTTCGTGAATATGAAATGAGCATATTATGAATATCAGACAATGATCACTGATATCATAGCTGATATTCCCGGCTGTGTAAATCTCTGCACCAGCGTTAACAATGAAATTGTCGAGACCTCATTGACAAGATGGTGTCACGCGAGTAGGTGTCGTAATAACGCTGCAGAAACCGGAAGAATTGATCACATTAGTTACTGCACGAGTTGGAGCGCTTTCATCAAGCACGTTAATGTTGAAGTCACCACCAAGAAGTACTTTGTAATTGTGAAAAGTAGCATGCTCTAATAGCTTTTCAGTAAAATCTAAGAAATTAGATATATTACCAGAAGGTGGTCGGTACATCACAACAAACAGGTTATTGTCAGATTTAACGCTTAGCACTTCGTAATGTGGCGTGACGCAGGTGAATTCCTCAAGCACATCACCCTATATGCCGCGCTTGACATGCAATGCTACACCGCCCCCACGTTTATCGGTGCGATTAATAAAGAAATGTCTGTAACCATCTATGATCAGCATTTCACTGTGTTCCTGATATCACGTTTCAGAGAACATGATAATGTCAAATGGAAAAGTAAACTCGGCTAGAAACATAGTTAGTATGTCGTGCTTATAGGCAAGTGAACGCGCATTCACGTGAAGCGCGGGAATGTTTTTTGCGTGTGCGGGCAGAGCAATTTCGCTTGGAAAGCTATACTCACGATACATCGTGTAGTCAAAAGAGAGCAAAGTTGAACTTCTTTAGACGCTGCAGTTTAGGCGATCTTTTGAAGGTCAGTCTCTGAGGCAATGTGGACAACACTACTGGTGTCAGTCTTGCGTGCAAGTACTTTCCCATTTCGTGTCCAGACAAAGCGCCACTGACATTCGCGCTTTCTTGCTAATGCCAGCGAAAGAAGACGTTTCAAGGTCGGACAGAGTTGCTCATTAATAAATACTCTGGTATCATCATGAATTCCAACCTGATTGTTTCGCAACCTAGCCGTCGCTGTATGTATACGACAGGTGTTCCGACAAGCAACACCTTCACAGTAGATTCAAGGATGGGTATGATTATGTCGTTGTGAAGACAGTAAATCCAGTAAAAATGTAATCACTGTATCAAGTTGAAGCCCTTAAAGAAAGCGAAAAAGACGACGTGATGCAGGAAGGTGGCAAGGCGCCATCTTGTTTTATGTCGGCCTCCCAGCGACTCTGCCGCTTCTCAGTTTTGTTCAACCTAATTGTTTTACCATCATCAGCCAGTTACATCTCATAGGCGTCCCACGTCATCTCTTCCGCTTCATAGATACGTTTATCAATGATCGCCGCATCAGAGTTTGTCACCTGCCGTGGTTCCTTAGTGTATTTGGTGTTGCGAAGCGCGAGGACGCGGCATCAAATCCAGGCCATGGCGGCCGCATTTCGACGGAGGAAAAATGCAAGAACACCTGTGTACTTAGATTTAGGTGGACGTTAAAGAACCCCTGGTGGCCAAAATTAATGCGGAGTCCCCCACTATGGCGTGCCTCATAAACCGATCGTGGTTTTGGAACATAAAACCCCATAATTTGATTTTAATTAATCAGAGTTTGCCTTAGCGACACTTTGAGTGATGAAACAGCTATGTTTCGCGGCGTACCATAGGGGAGTGTAGCCCATGTAGCCTGCGGTCCAAAGTAATGCAAGAGATCGAACATTGGTGACCTGCCGAATCTGGTGTCTGTCCGAAATCAACTTCTAGCATGCAGATTTTCCTTTATTTCCAGCAAATATTATGAATTATGATTTCTCTGCTGACAGTGATAGGCCAAGCGTTGCCAAGTGGCCCTGAATGGTATTTGCGGCTCCTTGGGCTTTTCGTGTGATGCGACGATGCAGATATCATCGGCACATATCGACATTCTCACTGGTGTTCTATGGTTTAGTATTCTTGGAAGTCTATTCATGGCAATGTTAAATAATAAGGGATATAAAACACTCCCGCTTGGCCACACTGACAAAACTCTTGGCCTATCACTGTTAGCAATGAAATCCTAACTCATACAACTTCCTGGAGATAAAGGAAAATCTGCATCCAGGAAGCTGAATTTGGACAGACACCAGATTCGATATGTGACCAATGCCCTGTTTCTAGCATTGCCTTGGACCACAGGCTACATTGGCGCCGCTTTGTCGACCACGTTGTGGCGTCATCACAGAGGTTACATGTGCTCAAACGAGTACCTGGCATACGTTGGGCGTATGTCATGGGTTGTATGCCAATTCTAGGGTTTCACGTGCCAAAACTATGATATGATTATGAAGCACGCCATAGTGGGGGACTAATTTCGGCCACCAGGATACTTTTAATGGGGCCCCCAATGCACTTAACATAGGCGTTTTTACTTTTCACCCCCATCGAAATGCGCTCGCCGCGGCCTGGATTTGATCCCGCGACCTCGTGCTTAGCTGTGGAACATCAGAGCCGCTAAGCCACCGCGGCGAGTCGGGATAATTATGCCTGAGAGCCGCAGTGCTACGGAAGTTTATTTTAATTTCCCGTAGCGGAGCTAACGAAGTCAGAAGCCTTAATTCCCACCTCACCTTGATTCGCCTTCGAGGTCAATTACTCACTGTGGTGCCTCAACTATCTGTGATCGTATACTGTTGCTGAGCACGATCGGACTCGGGTTCCATTACTGCCCATGTCGGTCGTACTCCGGAATGCTGAAACGCTCCTGTACCTACCATATTTAGGCGCGCTCTGAATAAACACGGCGTGTCTCGTAGCCGCTGTGTGCTACCTTGAGATGTTAAATCCCGTACATGAATCAATCAACCAACAGCGCCACACTCTACGTCATCTGAGTTTACCTTTTCTTCGTCTGTTTCACGTAACTGCTTGCGATACTGGCACCTAAAGTTCAGAATCTGCAGTGCAGGGTAGGTCGACACCATTTCAATAAAAAAAAAGGGGGGGGGGGAGATTTTCTCTTTGCAAAAATGTCGCTGGAGAATAGCGGTGATTAATTCTCTTGCGCCTCGTAGCTCAGCGTTTGGCCTTGGATTTGTTCGTTTATGAATCTGCGGACGGCTACAACGAACCCTATGCTTCCATTTCTGCTTGCTCCTATCAATTTGTAATAGATCGCGGATTCATGAGTGAATGCATCTGGAACGCTAAGAGTAGAAGCGATGGAATGCCTTTACGCGATAATTGAAAAAATATATATAGAAGAGGGACGGTAAAACAGGATCTGCGACAGCCGAAATCTTAGGAAAGAACGAGTTTTTATTTCTAAAACGTGCAACAATTTATAAATGTATAATTATCCACCGCCTTCGCAGCATATCTTTCCGTGCAACCTCTGTTTCTTGTTTCTCCCGTTTCTCTAGCGCCCAGCCTTGAATGAATAATGTATTCAACGCAGTTTCCTTTTTTTTTATTTAAATCATCGTTGTCATAATACTCCGTTCGCAATCTGCGGGGTAAATTACGTCAGCACCAGCACACACTTAAGGCTCGTTGCTGCCCGCTTGTTATGGCACATTGGAATTATAAATAAAAACGCTGATCACGCGCACGCATATGCTTCCGTGTTTGCCTGTACGCAAACCCTCAAATGAAGCCGTTATTCGCTTGTTTTTTCGTTCAACGAAAATCTGTCAGGCAGGAGAGAGACCTGCTCAATGGCCTCATTCGACGCACGTGAGCTACCTATTACGGTATGAAAACACCCGGGTATATATCATTACGTCACAGCTCAGCGTTTGCCCACACCTCGCTTGTCGCGGTGCCGAGCGTCGCCGCGTGGCTCTCTGTACTGTTTGCCGAGGTTACGAAAGACGAGAAAAGAAAAAAAAGAAAGAAAAAGAATCGGGTCGTTTCCGACTTCTGCGCTCCCTTCCATCCAGCCTCCTCCGCCTATTCTGCCTCCTTCCAGATTTGACCCCAATGTGCGTGGTCCCCCCGAGTGAACGACGGGAGCCGAAGAAGTATAAAGAAATGGATACAAAACTATTCCAAGCATGCATGGCGAGAGAACAAAGGGATCGTACCTGTGCACCTGGATCATAATGCACCGGGGACAGCAAGAATGGCTAAAGAGATTACGCAGAAGCCAAGACAAGGCTCGGGTGCAGCCCGTAATTTCGAACCTGTCGCTGAGGCATTCTCACAACAGCCCCTGTTGTGAGCACTTTCTCGAAGCGGAAGTTGCGAAGTGGGCAGTGACAACAGGGGGTGGAGCTTCGACGCAAATCAAAAGGCCACACCCTTCTGCTCGAAGTCAGACCAGGGAGTCTGAGACCGCGTATCTATAGGAGAAAATGTTCAGATTAGGCCATTTGCACATATCGTCTAAGAAAGAGAAAAAGTTTAATGATATCTGGGAGATAGTGCAGTAACCCCTGAGCATATTCTTCTAGAATGTCATAGTATCCGGGTAGCGATAAATACGGAAGCAGTAGGCTTCACCAAGGCTCTAGAGATTGAGGACAGTCGGGAAAACACAAATCAAACTGCCGTGGATAGCAAAAGACGGTTGTAAGATGGGTGGAACAAAGAACGGAATAACATGGAATGAAGCATGCTTTCTACATTGAAAAAAAAAGTAGCTTAGAATAAATATAAAGGAGGAGGAGGGGGAAAAGAAGGAAGGAAAGGTAGGGAGGTCAACCAGACGCACGCCCGGTTTGCTACCGTACAGAGGGGAAGGGACTTAAGGGAAGAGAAGAAAGGAGACGGAGGGAAGAAGGCACTATCAGTGTGAATACGTGCGGATGTCCACAACTTCACGCCTATAATCGATCACGGGGCCAGTCGCTTTCATGAAACGTTTAGTAAAGCAATGAAACGTAGCAGTGCCCGCGTCGCTTTTGTAAGTTAGCGACGTGTGAGGCCATTTTCTGAGACTAAGAATAAATATAAAGATAGTCTATGTGAAAAGCGAGCTCGGTGACATGTCACACCACTCCGTTTCAAAACGAATGCTATCATCATGATGACCATCACCATGATCATCACCATCATATCAACATCATTCAGACGCTCAGCACTCTCCAGGCGCAATTAAGTTTCTTTGCGGGAGAGAGAAGTGGTTCGTTGTGAGGAAGGGAAGTAGGCGAAAACGTACTTCATCGCGATTTGTTGATGACCAGCTTGTAATGTATTGTTTGCTGCGGCCTTACCTCAATTTAGGTTCTTGTTTTTTTTTTTTGCCTGAGAACCTGCGCGATTTCGGCATCGCTTGTTTGCTGATGTTTTGTTAAGACACGATTTTTTGCCATAGATGTGCCCTTTTGCCATTATCTGCTGGCCATCTTATCGTCGTTTTATACGTCATAAGGAAACGAAGGTAGCTGCGAACATTCTCTTAGTTTATTCCTTATTCAAGGTAGAATGGTTTACGTGTGCGCATGACTGAAACCATAAGCACATTTCCATTCTGATGAGATGATTTTTATTGTAGCGGAATCCAATAGTAAATACAAATTGAAATATATATATATATATATATATATATATATATATATATATATATATATATATATATATATATATATATATATATATTCGAGATTTTACGTGCGAGAACCACGACCCGATAATGAGGCACGCGGTAGTGGGGGACTCCCAGAATAATTTTGACCACCTATATTTCTTCAACATGCACCCGATGCACAGTACACGTGCGTTTTAGCATTTCGCAAATATTGGAATGCGGTCGCTGCGGCCTGCATCGCACCCATGACCTCAAGCTCCACAGCGCAAGGGAATTCGCTCTTGAAGTAAGAAAAAAACAAAAACGAAAATTGCAACTTTCTAAAAAAATGTTTATTTTCTTCTTTGTCTTTGCGCGAACAGTGGTTTCCACACGGAGTTGTAGATGTAAGTTTTGCAACGATAAAAATGTTGTGAAAGACTTATTATTTTCGCAAAGTTGGAAAAATTCTGCGGTTTTATTAATTATAGTCTCATCGAACGTTACGGATATTTCAGGCTCCAAAATATTGCCTTCAATGCCTGCGTAAAAAAAAGGACATTTAAAATAATTATAGAGTATCTTTCTTCCGCAGACAAAGAAGCTTTCGTACGCAAGCGTTTTTTTTTCTTTTCCGGTAAAACCTGGCAGACATGACAGTATAGCCATCTTGATAAATAAGGGCATCTCATAAACAAAGACCTATGCTTTCCAACATCTTTCGCAAGCACTTAACCTTTTTCTGATTACACTGTGCTGGACTGACACAACAGTTGGCAAGCATAATTAGCCATCTTTATATCGACGAACGAAGGAAAATGGCTATAAACGGGTTACAGTCGCGGATGCGTTGTGGATTTACTTCCGGCTGCAGGTACGTCCTAATGAAATGTGGCGAAGCTTTAAAGCTAATTGCACAACTATTTCTGAATGACTAATTAGCGTGGACGGCCAGAAGCCAAATCATTTTCGTAGTACTAAGAAATATTATTACAAAGAAAGCTGCACTTTAATGAAACGCTGCACTAACTATGCACCATAAATTAATGCAACTGTACTCTAATACTTGGCCAGGTGTGGAATGTGGTGGCTACAACTTTCAGATATGTAATAACAATGTAATAAATTTTACAAAATTTGTTTGCTGTCCGGTACATTTGCTGTCCGGTATCAATGTACGCTGCAAAACTTGAAGGATTTTATTTTTCTAGGAGGGACCCTCCTTATTTAAATCTCATATACGCTTACGCGCCTTGAAACAGCGCCCATCAATGTTTAGCGACTAGTCTGTTCGCTTTCTACGCGGACGCGTCGCTTCACCTGGCGGGCGCGCGACGTAAGCAGAAGGACAGAAAATCACATCATTATCCTGTGCCCCACAGGTGATGATGTCTTATCAACGACGCTGTTAACAGAGAGCACAAATTTACCTACGCATTCACTAAATTCAGAGCTCCGTGCTTTTCATAGTCACCCGTTCTTAACGAAGAGAACTCCGGACCAATTGCACCTACAACTTGCCCCGCTTTCGTAAAGAGGACTAAGAAAAATGGCGTTTAGTTGTATTAATATTATCTTCAACGTGGTAAGCAAAATATGAAGCGTAATAACAAATTGACTGAATAAATTGTGATGATGCAACAATAGTCTATAGTCAATGCATTTCTTCAAGTAATTATGCCACTGCAGTGCTAAACTTGACCTGTAATACGACCAGGAGAGTGCGATTTATGCAGCAGTCTTATAGCTTCGCTTATGGCGCTCTTGAAAACTCAGCTTTTAGTAGCCTACAGATGCTTGTGCTTGGCAAGGTACGACCCTGTCAAGTGCAAGTGCTGCGCATCCAACCAGTTTTAAACTCCGGGAACATGCCGTCTGTTTGAGTTGTCGGTTGAGACAAACGCGGGCTCCTCGCTTATTCTTGCTCCTGTGAGATTAGAGATGTTGGACATTATTGTCAGACAAGGTAATATGGTGGACAGATCCGCGGTCTCGTCAATTGTTACACGATAAAACAACACGTGGAATGACATACAGAAAAACAATAGCAGCATTGAAAAGTGAGCAGCACTTGCTGGTAAGTGGAAGCCTCGAACTTTCCGCGGACTATACACACAATAGCACGTACCAAGGTTTAGTTTTGCTTTCTCACGTACTCGTGTGAGATGTTACATGCGATTATTTAAGGCACTGAGTTCAGACCAAAACGTAATTTAGCAGGGTAGTAAGAACTTAACTTTCAGTGAGAACCCAGCCCTCATGAATACTGGAGTCTGTTACCAAAGGCTCCCGAAAGTACGCCGTTTAATTTTCAGGTGCCCCGAAGCAGGCAATTTCTTCTTTACTCATTGATTTCTCCTTATGCTTTTTCCAACGAGTACAATATGTCGCCGCCTTGTCCACAACGTTAAATAACAGCTGACGGTCGCGCTTCATATACCCGTGTTTTGTAAGTACTAGTTACTCGAGATCGATTGGTGAATACTGTCTTCGCATCACGCGACAAAGTATAAATACTTACGTAAACCGAATCCAGTGTTCAAGTTACGTGAACGTTCGTGTGGCCCTAAAATAGTCTGCCAAATAATGTGTCCTCCTTTCTGGACTTTCCAACGAGTCGACGTGGTCTTACGAAATCCGGCACGCTTGAATGGAGGTCACCGCGGGGTTGCGCGCGACTCGCTTCCAATCCCACGCCGAGTGTGCGGTGAGCGTTACCTTTCTGTTACTGCGATTGCATGTGGTGCGTGTGCGTTTCTGTCTGTCTGTGTGAGAGGGTGTCGTCAGGGGACTTTGGCTGGCGACCCCGCTTCTCGAGGATCCTCGGATCTTGCGAAGGGAGGAGCGACTGCGTGACCCCGCGACCTTGAACAAAGGTGATGCGCTGGAATCCGGCTCGAAGACGTCGTGCTGCCGTGTTATGTTTGTTCCCCGTAGTCCTTACTTCGGGTTGGTTCTTTTTTTTTTCTCTTTGCATGCGTACGTGTCTGCGTGCGTGTGTAATAGTAAAAGTACTCTCGTGTGTTTTTTTGTATATTTCTGAGTGCAAACTGGCAGCACACGCTAGAGTCGGAGACAAGTGGAGTAACCTTCATTGCGAGACAGGAGGTGTTGCGAGGAAATACTATATATGCCCAAGCGTTTCTAGCATCAGAAGAACCAATGGGCGCAATTTTTTTTTTGTTACCAACAAATACCTAGAGTCATCAAAAATTTAATCCACGGAAGCCGTTGGGGAGATTAACTTTGTTTTTGAGTTGAAATGAAGAAATAATCAGGACAACTAAAGGGAAAGAGAAAGGCAGACGCTGCCGGTACGAACCGAACTCGCAACCTCTGCATGACGCGTGCTATGCCTCACCAGTTTGTGCGCATATACAGCAGTAGAACTCCCCCTGTCCGGTTTCTTGGGTATCCGTGCATGCGTATATACTAAAGCTAGCCCGGAGAGGGCGTATGAGTGTTAGCCAGCGCCTCTCCCGGTCGCAGCGGCAGAGTTGGAGTGTCCTTCAACCACGTGGATGAAGGATTCTTTGTTTCTTGGCTTGACAAGTGAACGCTCGATCTGTGCACTAAAAGCAGCTCGCGACTAAAACACCGTTTCAATAGGAACAGCTTTCCTCCTGGGTGCTTCAGAGCCGGCAGTGATTTTTCTTGAACTAGTGCGGTTTCGTCGTGCGAACTATTGTCGGGATTGCGAAGTTTTACCTGCGTATGGACCTAGTTCAGAACTACATGTACCACATGGCAAGAAAATAAAAAAATAAAAAGCACATCGTTAATTGCGTTCTGCGTGTGTATATTTAGGCAATAGGATATTATATCACAAATACAGGCAAACGAACGAACGAACGAACGAACGAACGAACGAACGAACGAACGAACGAACGAACGAACGAACGAACGAACGAACGAACGAACGAACGAACGAACGAACGAACGAACGAACGGACGGACGGACGGACGGACGGACGGACGGACGGGTGGAGTAACGAACGAACGAACGAACGAACGAACGAACGAACGAACGAACGAACGAACGAACGAACGAACGAACGAACGAACGAACGAACAAGCGGGCGGGCGGACGGACGGACGGACGGAAAACACGATATAGCGGGTACAAATGAATGGAAGCAACTGTGGCAGTATTCTCGGTCGATCACTTCTATACATTCGGAGGGAGGGGCGGTGGGTTGCGATCACTCGCAATATTTTTTGCCTTTCTATCGCAGGCCGCATCAGTGTGTACAGGTGACAGTGTTCCCTGGCAGCACTTACATGCAATGTGCTCATCACCGTGCCAGCATAATTCCGTCGCCCGCCGACTCCGGCGCGTCTGGTAAGTTCACGAGAAATCTCGCGAGCGGGGCTGTGTCCCTGAAAATGATCGATCGAGAGGACCGCCTTGCCGCCTCTGTACTGAACGAGACACACATACTCGATGTGGGGTGCGGTTGACAAAAGGGGTCGACAGACGATGTCAGCGCCCGCCGACAGATGAAGCTGCTCTTGCTATCGCGTTGCACCAACTTTCCCATTGAAGTTCTAACGACCGTAACTTCCTTGAGGAATAACGTCAGCATGTGTGTGCCGGGAATTAGGAATGGCTAATTAGCGTTCGTTTCGAAACTCGAGTGCAATGAGTCTGTTGCAAGTTGCCACATAAGCATTGCTTTTGGCTTTTATCAAGTCATTATCAAAAACGGCTTTTCTGTCTCTAGAAACTGGCACGGCTTTTGATGTATAAGCGCCCAACGTTTTGCTCAACGATGTAGTATGCGTGCACAAATGCTTCTGTGAAACACCAGTGCGATTAAGGTCTGTGTGCAAGTTACTATTATACATGGTTTCAAAATGAGGGGCCACGATAGAGCAGGAGGTGCTGCTGACACGTCAGCCCACTACGAACAAAACCATGTAAGCTGCCTGTCTCCGTAAACCAAATTGCTTGGTGGCATGGAGGAAAGAAGGGAGAAACTAAAATACGTGCGTGCGCGCATGTGTGTGTGGGTCCCCAAAGCAATGTTCATTTCATTCTGTGTGTTACCTACGCTTGCGCCACCCAAAATCTAGCCGCTGCCTTATCATTGCACCACCATCTGCCAGTTGGTATCCCCGTATTGAGCGACAGAACAAAGCTCCAGTCTCTTACGCAAGTGCCTGACTATTTAGAAATAGCTCACAGACAACCTTTAAGATGGTGAACAGCGGCATTGGAGTGCATAATGCAGCCAAAGAGAGCCTCACGAATACAATAACACTTCTTCGCCGTTTGCTATTTTAAATAAGCTTTTCCGATTGCCTTTCGGAAAGTTTGCCACGTCTAATGAGCCTTTCCTTAAAGGGAAGCTGAAAGGTTTTCCAGAAAAAATGAGTGAACATGCGTACATAATGGTTTTCAACCCTCCGAATTCGAATATCGTATCGAAATTGAGCGAGAGAAAGCGCAAATATATTTTATTTCGACGAAAAGTGCAGCAGCGGACACGCCCAGCTCGCGCGTCTCGTTTCCGCCTGTGATTGGTCGGGCGCCTCGTGACGTCAACTCCAGTGACCGACCGCTGCCGCTACACATGAAGCGCGGTGCCAGGAAGTTTGGTGCTGTAATGGACAATTAAGAGGTCATGGACAATTTAGAGAGACTGCGTTTTTCTGAGGAGTTCGGCGTTACTCCCTACATGTACGAGCCGATTGCGAAGAGCCGGCCTCTCGAAGAAGCACACGATGCTGGTGCGAGCAGTGCTTTCGACGCGAACGAAAGCGAAGTCTTGGGATCTCCTCGTGTTGGAAATGCTCTTTGGCGAGTATGTTTTTTGCAAAGCGATCTAGTGATCTCGCCGATCTTTCGCCGATCTAGTGAGCTCGTTTCCTTTTAAACAACTGTAGTGTTGTGTTCCTGCATGCCTCCTCGTGGAACGTAAGCGGGGATGCGATCGTCGGCATTAGTGCGCTGTCCAAAGCTGTCGGCAATCTACAAAGACGGTTTAAACGCATGAAAAGCTTCCCGGTTCATGCAGTACGTGTAGTGACCTTCATCTGTGCGCCATCCGCACACTACTGGTAACCGAAGTCGTAAAGGCGGCGAATTCCGTCGGCTACATGAGACGGTCAGTTTCTCGCTGTGCGCGAGAGAAGGGAGGAGCGTAGCGTCCTGGCGTGCGCCGGCTTTCCAGCACATGCAAACTCTACATTTGCACTGCGTTATGGTTGCCGCATGCAGGCTGTTTTACAACACATGTGCAAATAGAAAATTCGCGGCGCTTTGCGACTAAACCTGCGTCAAGGGCGGGAGATAAACATGCACCTTCCGTTCAGCGTGCTAACACGAAGGAGCTCGCAGTAAATCGAAATCCAGGTTTGGGCGAGTTCGTGTATTCATAAGGCCTTCCAACACCAGTTATCATCAGTCAGTCCGTACTCGTGCCGTCTTTGTTTTCGTTTCTCCGATCTTTTCGCGCTGCGTTTAGAAAGCCTGCTAGTGGCAAGTAATCCGCGCTCATTCTGTGGCCATATACAGCAACTGCGCAGGCCGAATTGCAAGGGTGGCCGTATACTACCACTCTACATACACGCAGACGCACCAACAAAGGAATGCAGGGTCGATCGAAGCAGATTACGATGGCACGCACGCAGAAACAAGCTTGGTCAGGCACGGTCGCGCAGGCTGCGAAGGAACAAAACACTAGAGTTGACGTCACAACACCGCGGTTTCCGGTCTCCGCTCGCATCGTCAGCGTCAGCAGCAGCGCGCGGCATTCGACGGGGGGCGGAGCTACAGCGCATTTTTAACCGACGATTACGTCGCTCCTAATTGAGAAACAAAACCCAAAATTTTACCTACATGGTTTATAAGGTTCCCGCATCCGTATATGAGCGTCTTATTGAATTCGACAGACTCTTCAGCTTCCCTTTAAGAGAAAATTCAGGGCAGCAGAGCATATTGAACTCTTGTTTTTTTTTTTTTCGTTTTTGTTGTCCTGCTTGCACCGAGCACGGTGGCTGCGCCGCCTCAGTTTCGTGACGTCAATGTATCGAACTGATCCCACGAAACATTCGTCAGGTCACGCTTCTCACCTCGTTCGTCTATAGGCGACTCGCACTACGACAGAAGAATGTCACAATTTCTCCGAAACGTTACGCCGACGCGCGCATTCGTTAACCAGAACTCGTGCGCCAACTTTCGTTGGGAGACTCGTGTGAGTATACGACGTGCGCCTTCGGCCGCGTTTCTCTCGGCGAACATCCCTGAAAGGAGGCTCGCAAGTCCGTGCGATCGGCTCGCTTACCGGAGGAGTACGGCCGGTTTTTCTCACGGGTACCACTATCTCCCACTCTTCGCACGGTCTCTCTCGTCACTCCATTTTTGCTGGAGGCGCATGCGATTGCGCCCCGCTGACTGGAGAAACGCATGCCCAATGCTATCTATACAGGGCGTCCCAACTATAATGCGCCAAGATTCAAAGATACGCAAATTCCACGTAGCTGGACGGAATCAAGGTAATGTTGTTTGCCGTCGCTTGGAGATATTCAGATTATTCTTGCTTTCCACCTAAATACATAATTACTCTTAATTAATTAATTAACTTGTAGAATATTGTAATTAGACGGAAAGTGTCAATGAGAAAATTGTAGAGCAACATGAAAACTCCCTATGCAGCTTTCAGTTGCTAAATATGTGCTAAGTAAAAGTGTTTCCGCGAGCGTGTTTGAAGCCCGCGAATACATACTCAAAGTGCCTCTAGCAGACAATCGCGTGGCAATTTCGCGCGTATTCGCAGACATCTTTCATTCTCGGGAAAACACGTTTATTTAGCATGTTTTGATCAACAGAAATTTGTACCGGGAGTTTTTGATGTTGCTCTACAATTTTCTCATTGACACTTTTCATCTAAATCTAATATTTTACAAGTTCATTAATCAATTAAGGCTAAATAGTTATTTAGGTATAATGCAAAAATACTGAGAATATCTCCAAGCGACAGGAAACGACATTATCCTGGTTCTGTCCAGTTACGTGGCATTTGTATGTCTTGATGCACGGTGGTTGGGACTCCTTGCATATACGGCGTGTGAGCGAGAAAAACAGCCACGTTTTCTCACACTGTGATTTTATTTCGGGAAAAAGTATCGAGAATGCACTTGCAAGAACTTTGTTCAGGGCTGTTTGGTTCACGATGCGCTCTTAATCTAGTTCAACATAGGTTCACCAAAGTAATCGGAACATATTTGCAAAAATGTTTCGTTTACTAAGTGGAACCTGCAGTAACAGTTGAAAGAAGCTCGACCGAACTACTTGTTAATGCATATCACTCTTAATACCATTTCACATAAGTTTCATTAATAAGCTCCCTGCCTTTCTATGCATTCTTTTCTCTTTCTCTCTCATTAATAAGTGGAACGTCATAATATCGGGCCGCATAGGCTACCTAAACTAAGCCGTACATACTTCCAAGAACGTTACGTTTGCTAACTGGAACCTACAGTAACAGTTGAACGAAGCTCTTCGATCGATCGAGATCCCCTTTCAACTGTTACTGTAAATAACTCTACATACGGTTCCCTATAAGTTTCGTTATGAGTGGCACAGTATAATCTCGGGCTACATAGGTTATAACTAAAATAAGTCGAACATATTTCTAAAAAGGTTACGTTTGCTATCTGGAACCTACAGTAACAGCTGAAAGAAGCTCTTGCGTCGGTCAAGCTCCTTTCAACTGTTACTGTAAATAATACGTAATACCGTTCCATATAAGTTTCGTTATGAGTGGCACAGTATAATCTCAGGCTACATAGGTTATACCTAAAATAAGTCGAACATATCTGGAAAAATGTTCCATTCATTTGTGTGAAGATAAACTAGGAGTATACGGCAGGCACCCCGGAGAGGGGGTCCAGTGTGCCTACCGAAAGAGCTTTTATGGACACTTCTCAATTTCGCCGCGCTGGCATTTTCAGTCAATCAGAGTGGCCATGTAGTAGGCCCGTGGGCTGATCGGAGCTCAGAAAACGGCGAATTTGACAATTTGTAGGAATTCGAGTGTGTTGAGAGGGTGTGCTCCAATTCTGGCCAGCGTTGGAACCAGTTTACGTTGACAACTAAGAATACAGCTTCGAACCCAAGTAATGGAACATATACAAACCGTCTGGAAAACCTCTCTGCGACGTGACTCCACCTCGCGTCGACAACAAAAAGTTAAGAAAAGCACATATCATTGCTGTATGTTAACACTTCACGCGTGTGTACCTATGAAAAACACAACGCAACTTACATTAGGCGCACAAGAAAGCGTTACTACTTTTTTGGTGAGCAGACGATGTTCCAATCGAAATTCCAAGCATTCTGCTCATCCGCCATTTCTTTTAGACAGCAAAGTAACCTGTATCGTTTCTGACTTGGATGCAATCTTAGCGAAGCTGTCTCTTTTGTCGACTTCGTCCAATCAGAACGAAGCTCAAAAGATGGCTGCTGTGCAGTTAGCTGTGTATTTAGCCGTCTACGCCGGCTATTGGAACACTGCCAGAACAGCACCCAAGGGACTAAGGAGGGCGAAGTGGACGAGGAACAATGTTGTACTAACAACTGGGCTATGATATACGCGTATCGATTGCATTCCAACGATAATTTTTCATGGCTTCGTTACTGATTCGAGTGCGTGCTGCGGCCACATTATTGCTAAGACGGTCGCTTATCATCTATGAATGATGAGAAAGGAATGGGAATCGAGGGAAAGGAATCTGTACATTATAAAGACCCTGATTTTTTATTCGTAATACACGTGGTTAAGAAGGGCGTAGGATAAAAAGAATTTTCTTCATTTCTTCAGTTTACCTTCCATTGCTGTCCGCCATAGCGCGATTGAGTATGCTAAGGAGTTTACCCATAGGTGCACCGCAGGGACGCTGACACACTAGAGAGTTTTAGATTAGGGGACGCAAGCGGCTTGCGTACGCAAGAACTAGGGGCCACAGTACTGCGCATGCGCAGACCCCTTCGCCTGGGTCTGCGCATGCGCACTACCGCGGCCCCTCGTTCTTGTGTGCGCAAGCCGCTTGCGCCATCTAAGCTAAAGCTCTCCACTATCCAGCATGTGTCCTCGTCGGCTTCGTGTGGCTTTGGCCCTAATTCCAGCCTGCCAGTAGCAGTCGTACTAACAACACAGTTCGAAATAATTCTGCACGCGTGAACTTGTGTCAAAACGAAAATTACCACGGCATTTAAGCTACGCCGTGGGTTTATAGAGTTCCTGTTACCTTTAGGCGAAGATGTGCCCTCTCTTATTAGTATAAGATTCATAAGTACTTCACTCTTGGCATTTAAAGTTGAGATGTAGCGAAGGAGTAGCAAAATATGAATACCCAATTAAAGAGACCCTAATAAGAAAGGTAATTTAAGTTGCATTAGTAACTTTCTCATCGGTAATACCCCCACCTCCGAAAAAAGAAGTAGAAAGGTAAAAGAAAACATTGTCACCGCGAGAAAGAACTTCGTAAGCTATATCGAAAAGACGCAAAAAGAGAGAAATGCGGCGGCGCCGTCTTGAAGTTGTCGCACCAGGTCGCTGTGAGGCCACGAATTTTGTTGCTGTCTGTTCGGGCCTATAGGTAGACCTTTATCTGTAAAGATTGCTTACGTTATTAGTCTCAAACAGTCAAACAAGAAATTTAGCAAGCTTCAAGAACTTTTATAGAGCCTCTAACGATCCAAGCAGGAAAAAAATATACATTGCAATTCGTGGCGTCACACTGGCATAACAGCGCTGAAGTTTCGGCGTGATATCACAAAAAATTAATTTCGACCTTTACTTTTTTCTTCTTGTAAGCAACCTAATGCTGCGAAATGATTGAGATTAGAGTTCTCAAATAATACTTTATCAGTGCAAGTTAATTTAGTGTATCTTAGTATCGTTTTAAAGTAAATGTGCTAATTAAGAAAAATAAAACTTGACTAAGTGCTAACCGTGAGATTAATATATTTTTTGTCAAAGTAAAAAAAGAAATAAGCAGGCAAGGAAAGCAAAGAACAAAAAGCAAACAAAATCTCAAGCATACCCTAGCCCGTACGTTCGTGAGCAGGTCAAGTATATATATATATATATATATATATATATAAAAGAAACACTATGTAACTCTCATTCAAAGAAAGGGATCATAACACGAATTGAAACTGCCGACTTAGTTGCCCATTCACATCAATCAACCGCCGTAACAGTGTATTTTCTTTCTTTCCTTTTCCTTGAAGGTTACTTTGCTAATACAACTCAAGGAGCAGCGGCCACCTCCAAAGCGTGAAGCCCTTTATGACCATTATACTCTCTCTTGAGTGACAGCTAGCGCTTCTTTGTAACATGCTGACAACCGCGCTCAAACGCCGCGCTTGTTCTGACATCGCATTCCAATGGCGAGCTTTCTCGGCTCTATCTGCGGACGCGCGACATATTAAAGGAAAAATCTTTTTGGCCGCCTCGTTGTCAAGATGAAAACAGGAAGCCGAAGCCCGTTGCAACCCTTCATTTGTAGTCAATGTAACGGGAAGCGCCGGTGAGAGGGCATCCTAATGGATACGGCCTGCACATCCCCTCGCGATGGGTTTTCCGTGCTCGAGGTAGCCTTTGACTCTTGTTTCATTCAAGACGGATCACGCAAGTGAGAAGCGTATAGCATGGGTTCTGTTCAGGCCTATGCCGCGATCTGCAGCCGAATTCACGAAGCTTCTCGTTCGTCGGCGCTGTTTGCCATTGGCCGACTGCCTTTACTAATAATGCGCAGGATTAGGATTGATCGAACTATTTATCTTACATACAAATACAGCGTAGGAAGCTTTTTGTGGATAGGGCTCCTCCTCTCTTTCCTTGGATATTAAAAGTTGTCGCCTCATCCGTATACTAAAAAAAAAAAAAATCTAAAGTGGCAATGGCACCTACAGTGACGCTAGTTGCGGTATGGCGTGCAAGAGAACGTCATGAAACAGTCAACAGGAGGCAGCAATGTTGGTGTGAAGCTCAGCTGCTTGGGCCGGACGCTGCGGGTTCGTTACAGGGATGCAGGGGTGAGAGCACAAAAAAAAACAAACAACGCGAACACGCACACACTCACACACAAACAACATTCGTGTACTATGTCGGTATAAATTGAAGAACTTTGAGCCACTTCCACTTTACTGTCCTCGTATAGTCCACTGCTCGCGCAACTTTGGAACAAAAGAAAGAAAGAAAGAAAGAATGAATGAAAAAAGAAAAGAAAGAAACACCTTGTAGGTGTTTGGTTGGAGAGTGATTGGATGGTGCAGCAGTCACGCGTTAGGGTCCACTGAGCCAGTATCGAATGCCACGCGCGCAGCTTCACACGGGTGACGTGGGAAATGGCCGGAGGCAGCTCGCAGATGCAACAGGAAAAGGTCACCGCATCGCGCACATTGCTTTCAACTGCTGCTCCCACGGAAGCTGTACCCATATACACGAACGCTGATGCTCACCGCAGTCATGGCATGACTGCTGGTACTAGCGCGCCTGTCCTTGAAGAGCGGGGAGGGAAAAGAAATAATAAAAGGCCGCGGCTGTGGCATCTTCCCTAATTACGGAAGGCCCGGTCATTATATACGTTCCGCGAATGAAGGGTGCGGTACACCGCACGTGGTCGAACTCACTCGAAACGCAAGGACAGCGAAAAACAGTCCTGCTGGAGATCTTTCGGACAGACGGAAGCAGAGGGGACACTGCGCGCGTACCAATATGCCGAATCGTGATTACCTTTTTCCTTTGCTGGCCTCGTGTCCCGGGTTTTCGGCTGAACGAGACGTCACCGTGGCCGCGGACGTCACTGTGCGGCGAAGAATCGTTCCAAAACGTCACTCAAGTGATGCCGTCCGATATACCGCACGTTCTGTTGATCGCATCTGATCAAAGGTAATGACGCGAGCGCGGGCGCTGACCGCCCGTTCTTTTCTTTTTTAATCAGCATCGCGGCATTCGTCTCACCTGATCTTGGGTCGCGTAGGCGTGCAGCAACGAAACGATCGGCGGAAATCGTTAAAGCAGGCGGATAAGAGTTGACCGAACCGCTATCTATAGTTTGGAAAGACACTCAACAAAAAGAAAAAGCTCTGCTTCTGCATTACATATTTTTATTAGATGAATAGTATTGAAAGAACGGTAAAAGAAAACAAATTTAGCTTATACCAATAAAATGTCTGTTCAATTGCCAATTCTGCCATTGTTATTTTTTTCTTTAGTGGCACGAGCATCGAGTGACACTCGTGTTTCTTGCGCAACACTTCCGGTTCAGCTTCTCAGACGACCGGGGACGAAATTCAAAATAAATAAAGAAAAGAATAGTACAGCACAAAATTCATGGGTTTCATTATAATATGATACCAGAGCATCAGTTTAGTTACAAGTTGAGTTACTGAAGTGAGAAAACTTTATTTCGAATCTGAACGATTCGGTCCGGCATCGTACGTGTGTTACTGAAGTGTGTGCAATAATTAGAATTAATTAGAAATCACTGATAACCGCCCACCAAAGCCCAGAGTCGTAGACTTTAGAGACGCGCCACGTGAGTACGACGTTGGCGAAATTCCTGGAAACACCGAAGTAGAAAGGGGAATCAATGACGTCACCAATGACGTGGAACACAAGAAGGTGGCACGATATTTAACCGACTAATTAATGGAAAAGAGTTGTCTAGCATAGACTGAATATTTGCCTAGCAGAGCGGATGTGACGTTACTCCGTCCTCTCTCGCTTCTCCTCTCCGGGCGCTTGCCTGCTCGCTCGCTCGTTCGCTTGCTCGCAACTAAAGTCCCTCCATCCGCGCGCCAAGCCGCTATTGCTAAGTAGCGCCAGCCTTTGATGTGCGTCGCTGTTCTCTGATTCCTCGCTCATATAAGTTCCTCATCCGCAGTTTTCGCTTCCGGGGTTTCCGTTTCCGGTCGTTCCGCTTCCGGGATTTCCGGTTCCCGAATTTTCGCTTGTTGCACGCTCGCACCTCTATGCAGAAGTGGCGCCGCTCCCACCTAAATGAGAAGCTGGGACTACGCAAATTCCGCTTGATGCCAGAAGCTGAGGGGGTGAGCGAGGAAGGAGCGCGGAGGAGGAGGGTAGGTTGGCGTTACTTAACCTGGTCAGCGAAAACGTGTATGGAGGGGCTTTACTGGCGACAGCTGTACGCGATCGCTCGTTACATGCTCTGACGTCAGCACCGAAGGTGCGCTTCGTGCGCCGCTCGCTAGGAGGTTACGCCCGCCAGGTGGCGTGCGCTGCGCTTCCTCCTCGCGCTCCCTCGCTTAACGTAAGCTTCACTTAACCTTAACCTCACTCGCTTAACCCAAAGAACACCAACGCCGAGGTGCGTTGCCACTAAGAGACACCTAGGTCAAAGATTAGGGTCGCTTACCATTTTTTTTCATCGAGTCACCACGTTCTAAACATAAACTTACAATTTCAAACAAAAAATAATTAAATCGCATATATACTTGAAGAAACGGGTCCCTGCAACGCTTAGTACGGCTTGGTGTATTGAGCTCGCACTACTGGACTCTTCCACAATCAGCTGCTTGATGCGCTTTGTGCTTTCATTCCGCGCGTTTGCATTCTGTCTCCGCAGGTTTGTATAGGATTGGCGTCGACCATGGCCTCCTAGATTGCACCAGTGCAATCTCGGAAGCAACGAAACAAAAAACATCAACAAAACAACGACTACACTCAAAATTGCAGCGCAGCTGGCCGCTCGAGGCACTTTGCGTGTATGCGCGGGCTTCTGTCTCGCTCAGGAAAACACTATTATGTAGCGCGTACTGAGCAACAGAAAACCGTATCGGGAGTTTTTCATGTTGCTCTGCAATTTTCTCATTCAATCTTTTCATCTGATTATAATACTTCAGAAGTTGATTCATTAATAAAGGCTAATTATGCAAGTACGCGGAATGCAAAACATAATCTGAGTATATATCTCCAGGCGACGGCAAACAACGTTACCTTGGTTCTGTCCAGCTACGGGGCACTTGCATATTTTTAAATCTTGGTGCGTGACATTTGGGACGCCCTGTATACTACAGTGAACAAAGGCATCTAAACCCATTATTTTCCGTTCTTCCTTTCTTCCTGGCCTTTTCTTCTTCGCTTTCTTTAATTTAGCCAAACTGAGACAACCGCCGCCTCTAGCGCATGGTTGCCCGTCCGCCAAGGTGAGGCCGCGGTATCGTGGAAAGGATAAGTGAAGCAAAATGAAATTGCAGGGCACATAGGATAGACGCCAGGTACATGTTTTTCGTTGTGTCTTTTTTTATTATTTATGACAAAAGGAAGGAGGAAAGCTTTAGGTTGACGAGACCCACCCCGCCCCCCTCCAGAACAATAATGAAACCGCGGGGAGGCGAACGTTTTTGTTTCAGGGGATTCCCTCGGCCTTGAGACAACCAGCGGGTGTATAACGAGCGATTCACTTCAAGGCGCCTTACACATATAGTGGGGAAAGAATAGAGGTTGCTCGCAGACTCCGAGCGTATATTGTCTGCCGCGGGTTCGGCGTTCCCTTGAGATAGAGGAGCGACGGTTACGTCGCGCAGTAGGTGTCGCGAAGACGTGCTCGCAGTCATATGTACAGCAGTTCCTTTCCCTGTGCAGGTGCTGGTTTACGAAGGGGTCCTAGAGGTGGCTTGCGTGCGACAAGCCACGTAGCACGCGACGCCTGAAAACAGAGGGGGAGGGGGGGGGTCCTTCGTCGTCCGTCTTTGAACTATTTACCTTATACCCGATTCAAGGTTAAACCTCTATCAAGGATAGAACGTTCCCGAGTGACCAGGGTGGGCATATATACCTGCAGCTAATTGCTGCGCATCAAGAAGGAAACTGCGCGTTCGTGATTGCGTGAACGGCTCTCCCGACCTCGACTCTAGGTCGTGCTTCCTGACCGCGCGTGCTGCGGATGCCGTAAACTTTGTTCAGAGCTTGAGGAATCGCCGGTGAATCAGTATTTTTTTTTTTTGTTTACAGCGAAGCTTTCTTTGGGGCCTACCAGCAAATGGTTTCAAATGGGTCTGTCTGTCTGTCGGTCACTGGTCGGGTTCTCGCCGAGTAGATTCAACCTTACAATAAATAAATAAATAAATAAATAAATAAATAAATAAATAAATAAATAAATAAATAAATCGCGCCTGGCTGCGGGATTCGGACTTCGGCCCGCCTGCACCACAACCTAATAATCGAACTGTTAGGCCCCAAGCTCTTTTCTCTCTTTCCTGGTATTCATTGCAGTGCACACCGCTACGAAGAAGCATCGCCTGGTAAACAATCGATTGATACTCACACTTACAGACGCTATGGTGCAGTGATGCCAACACCACATACGTAAACTAATGACACTAATGAGGTACTATTGCACACCCTTAAGAACCGCTACAAAACACGCTGTTGCCATTTCCAGGAAGTTCTTCAAAATAATGATTTCTGCTAGAAAGTCGGCGAGGATAAACACCTCATCAAGATTGGGTAACAGTCCGGTGTAATGTCACATTCATAAAAAATAAACGAGATGAAAAGGGGGTTAACCAGGGGCCCGATTTTTATTAATCATACCATAAGAAACCAACAAACACTGACAGCAATGACAACATATGGGAAATTACTTGTGCTTAATAAATAAAATAAAGAAACGATAAATTATTGGAAATTAAAGTGGATGGAAAACAACGCGATGCCGGTGGGGAACGATCCCGCCTTCCAACACGATCCAAAACGAATGTTGTAGAACCGTTCCCCACTTGCGGCAAGTTGTTTTTTTCGTCCACTTTCATATCCATTAATTTATCGTTTCACTATTTTATTTATTAAGCACAAGTAATTCCCCTTATGTTGTCATTGGTGTCAGTGTTTGTTGGCTTAATTCTTATGATATTAATCAAAAAGGAATTTTAGATGGATAGCCGTTCGAGCGAAATGATTCTTCAATATATGATTTGTTCTGCGTTACGATCCTGCGCACGCGTTTTGCACAACCTGCACATTCCCATTAGAAAAATATATATAGCAAATGGTGCATCATCACAAGAAGTTGGAAACATGTATTACATTTTGTTAGGGTTGATGTTGAAGTTCTTTTTCAGAGTTTGAATAATTACATCCCAAAATAAGATCGCGTCTTTGTAACTAATAAAACATTGCTCAGTTGTCTCCGGCTCATTACGCAGGCGACAGTTAACAGAAAAAACGAAAATAAATTTTCTTTGCAACCATGTTTTCACTGGCAAGGTTCCAGAATGAAGTTTATAAAATGATGTTTCTTAGTTATGAGAAATATAGATTTTACGAACTCTTGTTGGTTCATCGTGACCTGGAAGACGAATATACTATAACCAGTTTAATGCGGTGGAGGGAGGAGGTAAGCATAGATAATAAATCCTTATATAGTGCCTTGCGCGACACTGTGTACAAGTACCCTATAAAAAACCGGGCTCGCTCGAAGGAAACGAACCACAAAGTAAACTTCATGCAAGAAACCCCACAAACACGGGCGTGCAGGAAATAAATTGCTGCATTGCCATTTGTTGGGCGTGTTGGTAAACTGAAAGCATATTTAGCGCCAGCAAACAAGGACGGAAGGGAGACGACACCACAATGCGCTATTTTTCAACAACTTGATTTTCAGGAAATACACCTATATAACCCATGCACAGTGGCGCCACCTTATCCGAATCTTACCCATCCAAGAAAGCCGTCTCCTTATCTAACTAGTCGATTGAAGGGGCACTCACACACGTGTCTCTATTCCGCCAGATAGCCTGAGCCTCAATATTCTTTCGCACGTCTTTATCTTTGTGCTTCGCAAGAACCCGGCAGGATCCATACACCGGCGCACAGCCGCATTCTTGACAGTGGGTTGACAGATGACCGTATTGCTTATTTTTCACAGTTTGGCAATGTTCCCGTAATCGGCAGGAAACTTGGAAGAAACAACTAAGCCTTGTAAGGCGTTAACAAATGTAACTGCAAGAACGAACGAATTATGGGATGTGAACTATCGCGAAGAAAGAGGAAGCGAGAGATTGTTTGCCATCAGATAGACGTGCACTAATCCCAGTCAGCCTACTCTTTCACTTTCACTTTATTACCTTAAACGCCCCACTCTGGAGGTATTACATAAGGGGTGGGTGTACAAAAAGAAAACACCTTGACCACTCAGGATGAGTAGTGAGCTCTTAGAGCGTCAATGAAGGCGTGTGGGCTGGTGACGGCCACGATGACGTGGGGAAGGCCGTTCCAGTCTACAGCGGTGCGGAAAAAAAAAAGAGGACGAAAAGGTGACAGTGACTCTACCTGGCCTAAACCTGTTATCACGTTTCGTTGAGTCAAAGGTGGAGGATCATACAAACATTGCAAAAATTCGACGAGAACGTTGTACGTAAATCCTAGCACTGTGAGTGACCTGCAATGCATAGTAAAGTTTTGTTGCTGAAAATGTATTGCAAGCTTCAGCTTTCTCAAAAATTTCAACGGCGGTTTTGAACAAATGACTGAGCATGACGTTGGAGTGCTGGGACTCGCTCTTTTCTGCAATGTTCACGTATCCTATAGGCATTTAGCGGCATGCCCACTCACTTTGGTGGAGCGCGAGTCATTAAATTCCTGCGAACTGGGGCGCTATAACGTAAAACTATTCCAAAGTTTTCTATTCCAACTCTGCAATCAGCCCACCTCGATTGGTGAAAAACTTTTTTGGACCACCCCCACTTCACCTGTCCGTCACGCGACGTCACGAAAACCACGATAGCTCCCCATCTGACATGACGTGTACACACTAAGTATGCATAATTTGACCGAACAAAACAAAAATATTTATTTCTGATTCGACGCCCCTTTGCCATTAGCCCTCGGCTATTGGTCAAAAGTTTTCGGGCTGCACCCACTTCACCTGCCTCTCACGCAGCATCACAAAACCGCAAGAACTTACCGCGTCAAAGTGACGCGTACGCGTTAAAGATGCATTAATATGCCGAACAAAACTGAATTTTCTTCTGAATAGCCGCAGGCTGCCCCTTTCCCAAAGGAATAAAAGATGGCTGCCGCCGATCGCTCCGGCACTGGCTACTCGCCCCTGCCGGAGAGCATGGGTCTATTTGCGTGTAGTAAAACCTTTCGCGTGGCCGTGTAACGTTTTCGAGAAATTTTGGCACGTTTACGACCTCGTTCTGCCAAATCTTCTTTGCTGAGGATCCGTTTTAGCGTCATTCGTAAGCTTCCGTTGCATGCCGCCACGATTGTCGACGATCCACCGTAAGCTAAGAGAAAGCGGACCAATCGCAGACGCCGGCACCACCCTCTTCATCCGGTTATCGATATTCAGTGCAATGGCTGGGCCCCATCGAATCCCTCTCCACTTGAGCATGCTCCTCACCTCTTGTGAGCCAATTAGATAAGACAAGCTGCTCAGTGCAGGATGTTATTCGTTTTTCAAGCAAACAAAAGTGACCTCCTATGAACGAGGGAGCATTTGATTGGTTTGTTCAGAAAACCAGGCGGGTGACCGCCCGATGCTTGCGTCGGCGGTTACGCAAATTTGACGTCAGGAGATTGGAATAAAAACATATTGGAATAGCTTTACGTTATACGGCCCCTGGTTCGGTGTATAACGCCATAAAATGAACCATATGTCCAACTTTTTAGAGGAGTTCATTCGAGCTCCCTATGTAATACCGAATTTCTCTGTCGCAGATACAACTTTCTTAACACTGCGTTTACGCGCGCAGATGACTATCAGATAATCTGCGTAAGCTAATACTTTGACTTCGCTGCACAACGTATTGAAGCCGTGGATACAACTTGCGCACATTATAGTTATGCAAAACGGTTCCAGATAAAGGACAAAATGCAATGGGGACATAGGACCGCCTTGCTTCGCAGAAGAATAAATGGAGAAACGGTTTCTGAGATACGACTGCTGACAATTAAGCGAGTCGAACACTGGTTATAACAAAGGTTTGCGCTTTTAAGCGCAATGGATTTGTCGTTGGCATGCTCCAAAAGAGAAAAAAGAAATGAATGTCTGACTGACATGATGAAACGCATTTTGCAAGGTCTACTTGGAACATTGCAAGCTGCTCTTGACAACCGTAGCAATACTGAAGAACCGAGCGAGCGATGTGTGCGATGGTTTGCATGGAGCGGCCCCTAATCCCACTCGTATAATGAGAACCAACAAGAATTGCCATCGCCGATTGCATAAAACGTTTCCAAATGTTTTGTAGTCGACGTTTCACAGCATTATTGGCCTGTAGTCCTCAACAGAACGCAGTCTTTCTCCGTCACATGCTTTCGTAATTAAAACTGTGCGGTTTTTGCAAAACGACTGTGGAAAAGTCTCCATCGCGAAACTTTTTTTTTTTAATCTGTCGAGTCATTTTACAGAAGGAATGAGAAAAGGACACTCCTAAATATGCTCTGCGACATTTATAATTTAGAAATGCCGGGTACGTACACTAGTGGAATCGAAAATATAAAATGTAACTCCAAAAATATGATACCCTCCGCTACAGAGGTGCTCGCATTCGATCTTGGAAAAGGCGGACGTTGCATTCTGAACAACCGACGCGTCGAACTTTGCTTGATGAACGTCGTCGCGCAAAGCCTAGGATGATTCCAGACATATACTCTAACGAAAGCCTAGCAACAGCTGCAAGTGAAATTATTTCACAGTCCGAAAGGCATTACAACGATTTGTTTGGGGCTCTACCCGCTCATAATGAGGTCGAGCTCAAAGCTAGCTTCTTGTGTCTAGTAAGCTTTTTTCAGGAAAATGATTGCGCACCATTTGTAGCACCATTACTATGCAGAAAATTCAGGTAACCATTGACCATCCGCCTTCTTCGAAACTCACGGCCTTAATGGAATCTCATTTAAATTTTACAAGAGCTTTCAAAACTTTTTTTTATACAGGGTATTCATCACAGCGAGTTAACATTGTATTTAAGCGGCACAATCAAAAGGCAGTAAATGCCACATTAGAAAGGGGACTTGTATGAGTGCTAACCAATAAAAGAATGATCATAGTTTCCTCTAAAAGGGAGGCAATGACACGCACCTAAACAATCGAGGGTAACAGTGCGGTTGAAATTGTGTTTGGGGATGAATGTCCCATGGGGCTCTCTTCACCCGCGCAGGATCTATTATTGCCATTCGAGCGGTATACTACGCGTCATTGTGCAGCTCTACCGCTCACACTCCGGATGCAGAACTGCTAGCGCGTTTTGTCTCCCTTGTTAATCCGATGTCGGAGGACGACTTTTCTGCGATAAATGAACCTTTTACGCGGCAAGAAGTGGAGCTTGCTATTGATCAGCTACTACTTTCGGAAACGCCTAGTCCCGATGAAATCTCAGGAGAGCTATTAAGGCCTTTAAATAGCATATGGAGTCCAGTTTTGCTTAAAATTTTCACCGTCAGCTTCAGAGAAAAGTGCCTTCTACGATCATTCACAAAAGGCCGATGTCATTTTAATCCCGAAATGTATTGATAAAAAAAAAAAAACGTTACGTTCTGCAGAAGGTCACCGACCCATTACACTGTAGATTTATGCTAGCGTTTCATCGAGTACACTCCAGTTTGCAATGTCCCTGCTAATGAGACCTCATCAAACATGCAGTTTAAAAGGCTGACCTATACAAACTAACTTGCGTCTTGTTAGAACAGCTTTCCAATACTGCAGAGTCGAAACTCGGCGGAACAACGTGCTAGTGTACTGTGTTCTACTTTAGTCTTTAGATTTGTCCTGTTGCTCTTCCTTTCCTCTTTCCTCCCTTCCTTCCTATCTTCCATTTCTGTGTTGCTGTCACCTCCCTTCAGAAGAGTAGGCAGGCGTTGTGCCCCTTCCGGTGGCAGTTGCCAGCCTGCTCCTCGTCTTCCCTTTCCTGTTAACTGTATATATGTGTATATGTGTTCAAAATAAATAATAATAATAATAATAATAATAATAATAATAATAATAATAATAATAATAATAATAATAATAATAATAATAATAATAATAATAATAATAATAATAATACTGTTCACCCCGCTCCAAACACTTCGCACTACTTGAGAATGTTCTAGGGAAAGCTTTCGATCGCGTTAACAATGCTTTTTCTGCTCCGACTTTTAGAACATGCAAATGTCGGGTCAAATATTTATAAAATAGTTCACATGTGCCTTCCTAATGGTTCTACTGGCATCATTGGTAATAGTACTCTATTAAATATGTCGCTACTGATTTTTTCGTGACAGTTCACCTCCAATAATCCGATCATTCGTGCAGATAAATCTAGTCAATGCTTTACTCAGGTAATGGTGTCATCCCGATATCATGAATGTCCCTGTTTATGAGGTTTTGTGAATAAAGCTTATTTTTGCGGTGCATTTTCTCTTTGTTCGTCTTTCCCACGAATACTTTTACGAGGAAATGGCTGTACAATGATTTATTGTCCATATTTCTTCCGCCTCCCCTATACCATCACACTGTGGCGTGATAGGGAACGAACAGGCAGACGCTGAAGCAAAAACTGCTTTAGATAATGCTTGTGAAGTACGCATTCCGTTCTCACGAACAGACACAAACGCCCTACTTCGTCGCGTAAACCGCAACTCTACGTTGGAACACTGGGCCCAACCAGATCGACGACACAAGCGATTACACAAATGGGACCAAGAAATGAGATTTCGTATGCCTCACAAGTTCAATAGAAACCACACGAGCATGGTGCACCGAATTCGCCTTGGTGTCGCATTCACCAACCGTTATAGAAATATGATAGGTGCCAGTGATACTAGCCCAAACTGTGAATGCTGTGAGGTGCCAGAAACACTTGAACATATATTTTGCGTGTGTCCCGCGTACGCGCAAGAACGACAGCAACTTGTCTCTTCCATAGCAAACATCCATGAGAGACCGCTATCGGACGAGTTTCTTTTAGGTCCTTGGCCTAATGCAACCAGCGCAGCCCTGGTAACAAGAGCCGCTGTAACTTTTCTCCAAGCCACTGGGCTGGACGCACGCCTTTAGAGATACCACAACTCTGTGAATTTGTATATACGCATCTCTTCCTTATACCATCATCATTCATCAGCCCTTTCCCTCCCCGTCCCTTTTCCCCAGAGTAGAGTAGCAGGCCAGAGCAAGTTATAGCTCAGGCCGACCTCTCTGCCTTTCTGTAAATAAATTTCTCTCTCTCTCTCTCCTATACCGCTTTGAATTCTCCAGTCTACCAGGCCATGACATGATTAGGACAGTATGCAAGATTCCTCTTTCCCCATGCCCTAAAATCTTTTTATATAAATTGCACACAAAAACGTTACCTGTTAAAACCTGACTACATCGATAAGGTATCTTTATGTCCTTTGTAAACTGTCGTCCTTGCGGTGTATCGAAGACGATAGAGCATTGTTATATCAGTTGTGAAGATGCAATTAATATTGTTTTCGAAGGTACTGCAGAGGACTGCGAAGAAAAACTTTGATTTGAATCCGCTTACCGTTCGACATTTCGTTGTACCTGACGAAGATAGTGTGCCCTGACGTTTTCTTTTTTCTTTACTTACTTAGACTACACAATCTATGAGGAACAAGAATGATGGACCCTAATGCTGAGGCTGTTGTTTTTTCATGAGTGCAGTTTAGTCGAATGATTGTTCACCCGAAGGACATCTATGGCCAATTAGGCCACAAACGCATGTATGCCCATCCCAGCTAGCTTATTCAGATGGCCAAGACGTGATAATTGTGATGATGGTTTCGATGTTATGGCCCATACAACGAGGCATAGGCCAAGAAGTGGGTGGCACATCTTGTCACGTTGTAGCGATGGCCAAGAACCCAGCAGCAAAACTGTGAATGACGAAACCGACTCTTTATTGCGAAATGCCGCCTGGCATGACCTCATAGTCCATTACTCCAATATGTCGGATGATCTCGTAGGGTCCCAAATACCGTCGTAACAGTTCCTCGCTAAGTCCTCGTCGGCGTATCGGATCCCAGACCCAAACATGGTCGCCGGGCTGGTACTCCACGTATATAGCGTCGTCGAAGATTGTACTGCCGGCTGTCGGTCCTCTGCTGGTTCTTGGTGCGCAGGCGGGTGAGCTGTTGGGCTTCTTCGGCGCGCTGCAGATACGCGGCGACGTCGAGTTTCGCATCGTGGATGACGTGCGGCAGCATGGCGTCGAGAGCCGTCGTCGGGTTTCTGAGTAATCGCTTGTGCCTGCGTGTCTTCCAGAAAGTACTGCACAATTCACGTCGCGCAAACAATAAGATTACACAAGGTTCGGTGACAATAGACAACGGATACAACCACTGATAACATTCGTGAAACTTCCGAAACATGCAGGCGCGTCCTGCGCTCAGCGATAACGTTTAACATTCGGTAGCCACTGAAAAGCGGTCAGCGGCGAAAGATAAATAAGTACACGTGTCAATGCCGTGCCAGTGCCAAATTGCTCTTTCAGAAAACAACAGCCTATTGATGATGAGTATAACTTCAATTCTGTAGCACCCACCCACAACGAGCTATCTCCTAAGAAGCGACATGTGCATTTAAAGTAAACAAGAAGAAATGAAGAAATGCAAGCAAATATAACATGTGTCACATTGCATGCATGACACACGGGTGCGTGAGAGCACATGTGCGCTTGCAAGTTGTTTACGATAAAGTCGCGGCCGCGAAACGGACCCAACCAAGCCGTTCGATCTGCATATATATATATATATATATTGTCATTGGATTGCTTGCTTCCTTAAGGGGGTATGAGACATTCATGACGATAGTTCTTGTTCACGGAGAACAAAAATGCACGGAGCCCTAGCGGTATGCAGCTTCGCTGTAATAAGGCAGTGATGATTTGTCCCGTACAGCTGCCACTACTAATCGTTTGTGCAGACGCTGAGCAGGAAAAGCGATTGTTAGCGACGCGCCCATGCATAGAGATCAATAGTTCTGAGCACGGTGCCCAGATTAGTGTCTACACAAGCCCTCGGTCGCCGCGAGCTGTTTACCATATTAGATACCACTGTCAGAAAGACAACATAATTAGATCACAGCCGTTAAGAACAATTCGTTTGAGCTTCATTGTTAAAGGCGCACGTCTATCATGTCCGAGAAACAAGACCCATGCACCCGGCATATTTCTTTCTTTCTTTCTTTCTTTCTTTCTTTCTTTCTTTCTTTCTTTCTTTCTTTCTTTCTTTCTTTCTTTCTTTCTTTCTTTCTTTCTTTCTTTCTTTCTATTGCTGATGTCAGTATGATTGAGAGCCTTTGACAGAACCGATACGTCGTTCTTTAAGCGTATATTTCTGTTCTGTTCACAGTATCGATACGTGTACGCGTCATATTATATCTAATACTACATCTATCACCTCTAACGGATTTGACGGCTAGCGCCGCGGTACTCTGGCGTTGCACTGCTGATGACAAGGTCACGGGTTCGATCCAGACCGCGGCAACTGCGTTCGGGTGAGGGCAGAATGCGAAAGAATTGGCGGTGCATCCGTGCTTTGTAGATGATTGCTATGATGATGAATGCTATTCGAAATCCATCTTATGCTTGGTGGGAAATTGTTGGCGATGCGTTTTATATAATAATGATTACGAAAGGCGGCACATACTCAGTGACTCTGGCTGGTTCATTGAAGGGCAGCACATACATAGTAGTAGTACATACGCCGTGTCTCAAGTTGGCGCAAAAGACGGCCATTGAAGAGTACCACATAGTCATAGTGACCCAAGTTGGTCCGTCGGTTGGCTTCGATCCTGGTTCTCTCAGCACAGCAGCTCGATACTACTCATTTGGCCGTGGAATATACCCAGTAGTGACCCAAGATGGCGGGAAACAGGTTAGGTGCGGACGTACACGCATAGGTACATAGAAGCATAGAGACATACAACAAACTGGGTGAAATTTCCAAGCAATGATATTAACATTAAAACGTGCTTTCGGTGCCCGTTAATTAACCTCAGAGTGCCATAATTATTCTGAAGTTCCGCACTACTGCGTGCCTTATAATAAGATTGCGGCTTTTCGCATAAAATCCCAGAACTTAATCGTTAAAGCGATAGCTTTTTTTGACTTGTCCACTACATACAAACCGCGTGGTCTGTATGCTCCTAATCGTTTATGAGAGGAGAGTTAACTCGGGCGTCCGCATGTTTGCTAGTTGTAGAACCATAGAAAGCTACCGCGTGCTTCTGCGACAGTGTCTCATTTTCTCAAAACTAGGGGATTCGAAACAAAGTGTCAATATTTACTGGCCCAGCTTAGAAGCATAACGTGCACAGTAATCGCCAATATGAGTCAAAAATGAACTCCGGTCATTCGTGAACCGTGCACCACCGTGTCGTGGGCTAACATCGCCTAAGCACCAAGAACTGTCGCTCTAAAGAAGAAAAGTTCTATGCGAAGCGAGGCTTTCGTAAAGCGTGCAATGAAGCACCACAATTTTGCCCGTTTCATTCATGCGTACTTGTACGCTCAGTACAGGAAGCTGCTATAGCGTTAGCCGTAGCCCAAACCAACGCATACTATATAATCAGCGATTCCCAGACGGCAGTACGCAACTTCGCGAACTGCCGGATCTCAGCTGAGGCGCTAAATATACTCAGAAATGGCAAACCAACAAAGGAAAACAGATGCGTCCAGATCCTATGGATACCAGCCCACACCACTGACTCAACGGGAGAGGACAACACTAACACGGCGGCACACAACGTAGCTCGAGGACTTACTTTCCGAGCTGCTATGAACATAGGCCCCTCGACAGGGCCCTCCAAAGTATGGGAATGGGAAGACAGAATTACCAGGTTCAACGACATCACCAACCATTACAAGATGCAAAGGTGCACTTATCCACCACCCCATCCACAACTCACTAGATCCCAAGCTGTCCAGTGGCGACAACTATAAACGAAATCATACAAGAGTCCGATACTATTGCACGCTGTTTATCCAGACATATACACAACATATGCAAAGTGTGTGCGAACGCTAGAACACATGCTATGGGAATGCCAGAGACTAATACAGGACAATGAGAACGAAGCCTCCATCGACAGCCTCCGCGCGCGATGTCAGGCCACGCTGCTCAGCTCGAACCTGGAAATGTAGTTGAGTAGAACTTGTTGCTGGGCGAGTTGATTGGGATCTAAAGAATACATTGTTGCGCCAAAAAAGGAAAATAAAGACTTGTCTGTCCTTTCGTACTCTTCCTTCCCAATTCTTTGTTTTCCTTTTTTGGCGCAACAATGTATTCTTTCGAACCTGGAAGACCAACTCTGGGCAGTCCAGCGGGCTGAGGAAGCCGCCGAGAGCCAAGAGCTCTTGGCCATAACCTCGGCGGGTGCCGCGGCCCACTAACTCGTCGGATACGGAATCGTTCTGATTCGAAATAATGTTTTCTCACTCAATAACTCACTTAGTACATCGAACTTATTAGAAAGTGTTGTGCAGCACAGAGAAGTGTACAGGGCACTGCCTGAACCACCTGATCGTATTACAGCGCTTGGCGACTTGCTTGTATTGAATAAATTTTAATCTGGTTTCGGCAAAGATAGACTGACTCGTTATTCCCTATTGCACTGTGTCTCGTTTTGTAAAAACGGGCAATAATAGTAAAATAAAGCGGTGGCGGCCTGATGATTGCAGCACCAGGTTGCTGCATTTGGGGGCAGAGGTTTGAATTCCGCTGCCGGACGCCCTTCAATTTTTTTTAGTTGAATGCGAAACATCTCGGCGATAACCCTACAGACCGAACGACAGACCGACCGACCGACGGACCGACCGACAGACCGATCAACCGACAGACCGATCAACCGACCTACCGACGGACCGACAGACAGAGACAGACCGATAACGTCATTTTCGCTTTCCAATATTAAAGCAGGCATTTCTTCTTCGGCCCGCTCCGATAAACATCGCCAGCCTCTTTGTTTGTGTTCATAGACAGGGTGCACCAATCCATGTCTAACTTAACGCTATCGCTTAGTGCCTGGTTCATCGATTCTGAGTTCTGTACACACGACACGGAACAGCCTGCTCATCGTGGAGCAGCGTGTCCGCCGCTCGACCTGCGCAGCGCGAGCCCGGAGGCGACAGGCTTGGCGCGCGCCACCTTGACACAGTGCTCCTGTTGCCTCGCGGGTCGCCGCTGCCGCCAACGTTGGCTGCCGCGGTGGCCGGGCAGCGCCGGGCACGAGCGATCCTTTCGCGACTACGCGCGGAGTTCGGCGACCGGCCGATGCGCTTGCGCCACTCCGGGGCGTGCGCCTCGATGAGTTGAGAGTTACCCAAGTGAAAAACCTCGAAACCCGGTTTCCCCTGCGACGCGGGCTGCGTCTCGTCGCCTCACCCAACACCCATGCACTCACGCTACGCTGTGCCTCACTGTAGTTCCGTACAGCGGGGCCAAGATTGCGCGGCCTGCAAACGCGTACGCTTGCGCGCGTTACGAAGCGCCGGATAGCAAACCGCGGACAGATAGCTTGAGGCGCGCTTGCCATCCCGATTGGCCGACGCGTCCGTAGCGTCCACAGCGCTGCACGGAACTAGCGCGGGCTGCCGCGGCGTGCCACTGACTACCCGGTACTACCCGCGCCTCGAGAGCCAATACGAGTCGGCGCGAGTTGTAGATAAGACGCGCTCACGAAAATTTCTCTCCTCCCCGCTGATATGACCAACAATCGCGGGGGCAGCGAACGAGAGGCAGGCGCATTGCGAGGAAGTAGCAGGGTCTGACAGCGCGTCGCGTATTTGTGCACGCGACTGGAGTTCTTGAGTGACGACACGAACCAAGCAGACCTTCGCAACCACCTGCGCGCGCTCGAACTTATGCGCATGGCGTGCGCTAGCGTATAATGCAGCTGTTTCGTGAGGTCATCGATCCACCTGCATACCTGAACCGCCTCGTAAACAAATGCGTGCACGGACTTCTGTAGGAACTCTACAATGGTAGTACAAGATAGGCTTCGCGACTCCGATAGTATTTTATTTCGTTGTGCGATCCAAGTGACTTTAATCCAAACTAAGATAAGGTCCCTATATATTTCTTGCGAAGCAGAAAATCTAGCCACTTTAAGAACCACAACTTTCAGAACTATAATAGGTACATCATCACTTTACATAAAGAGAATGTACAAAAGGACAGACGATAGCGTTTTGGTTATACCGCGTGTTTTCTTAGAATATAGAGAATTTTTCGAAATCTCCTGTACGTGGTAGATAGCACATTTCTCTTCTTTGACTTGAGATAGATTACTCGAAGAGTCGCATGTTATTTGCATGAAGAATGCAAATTCGTAATTAGATATTTATTGAAATTTCACTAATTAAGTATTTAGTAATTACTTTACGGCATATATTTCAATTTACGAATTGTAGCCGGCGAGTGTGCAATTCTATGTTTTACCTCGCCTCCTCTGTTCAAGCGACGGCTGCTTAGCCAATCCTCTGTTGTGGATAAGCGCCACCATGTGCCAGCAAGCAAGCAAGCAAGCAAGCAAGCAAGCAAGCAAGATGCCGTCATTCCCCTAAATTGCCCTAAGGTTCCTGTAAGGTTCCTAAGGTCTGTTCGTTCGTGCGCAGCTGCGTATGCATTTTGCAACCGATATTGCGCTTAACAGTGTATATGTAACTGTTGCTGCGCCTCACAGTTCTTTCCACCGAAACGTCTTTGGCCGGTTTGTTGGTATGTGCTGTTTTCTCTGGGTAAATTTACACCGCCGTAAAGCACGCGTTGGCAGTGCTCGACCCATTGTTCGGTTTGTGATTACAGTTGGGGAGCTATACCTACAGCCTCACAAAGATGTTGAGCCACATAAAGCTGTACAACGTAGCGAAATTATTGAGATATATGTCGCGCAGTAAATCGTGTGGCTGACCCATTTCGTTTTAAGCCTACTTCACATGTAGCAATCCTGCAGCAATCGTTTTCAGAGCAACGCTCTCCGCACGTGAGGATTTCCCATTCCCGCTTTCCATGCTCCGATCGCAGCGACAACGATTTGCGCATTGGTGAGCACTTCATGGATCGTGGAATACTGAATTATAGTTGGTGTAGGCCTATTCAGTCGGCTACGTTGAAAACAAAGTGACCACAGCAGAAACTGTTGCCTTTTAACTATCCCGTGCTTGAAGTTCGAATAAAAAATTCACAGGATCTCTTATGTTAACCCAAAAACGACTTGAAGGCCCAAATGCCGATGCATTAAAGATGGGCACATGACGTACACATCCCCATTAATTCGCTTGGGCTACTTCGCTTAGTTATTCCTCTTAATTTGCTTAGTCTGTTTCGCTTAGTCATGTTTCTTAATTCTCAGAGTCATCCCCTTAATTCGCTTAGTCATCTTCCTAAATGGCCTAGTCATCAATGTTAATTCTATTGCCTTTAACTCGCCTGAGTCATCTACTTAATTCACTTAGTCATGCATCTTATTCGCTTAGTCATCCATTTTAGTCGCTGTATCATCCTTCTTAATTCGCTTTCTTAATTCTATTGTCTTTAACTCTCCTGAGTCATCTACTTAATTAGTCATGCATCTTATTCGCTTAGTCATCCATTTTAGTCGCTGTATCATCCTTCTTAATTCGCTTTATGAACCATCTTAATTCGCTTTCTGAATTCTATTGCCTTTAACTTGCTGAGTCATATACTCAATTCACTTAGTCATGCATCTTATTCGCTTAGTCATCCATTTTAGTTGCTGTATCATCCTTCTTAATTCGCTTTATGAACCATCTTAATTCGCTTTATCATCTATCTTTATCATCCTTTTTGCTTGTTTACGGGGCTGTAAGCCGTAGATGATGATCGTACTTGTACCTCTCGTGTCGTCGACGCGTTTTCGCTCAAAGGCTTTGAAGGTTTACTGAACGATGAGACAAATAAGGCTTTCGCCTTAAATAAAAAGAAAAACGTGGACGACGCTTAAGTTTCGCCTTTAAGAGGAAGCTTTAGCTCGAGTGCTCCTATCTAAATACATGTAAAAGGAGAATTCGTTTTTCTCGGCAACCACTGCACCAAATTTGACAAGGTTTGTGGCATTTAAAAGAAAAACTTAAAATCTAGTGACTGTTGGTTTCGAATTTTTGAGTTAGGTCGTCAATTTTTTATAAAAAATTGGCGAAAATCAAAAATTTTCAAAAAACGAATCTATCAAGTTTACAACTCTGTAACTCAACCACTAAGAAGGATAATACAATTCTGTAAATTGCATCTAAAAGTACATCCATAGCGGACAAAATTGATATGTTACACATGAATATAAAAAAATTTAATCATAGGGAAATACAACTTTTGTAAAACCGTTGTAACCAACTTAACAAATTCATGTAAGATGTAAGATGACATATTGAATTTGTCCGCTTTGAATGATCTAATGGATGCCGTTTACAGAACTGCGATATCAGTTCTTGATGCATAGCTATCAACTTGTAAACTTCGTGCTACTATTTTTTTCAAACGGTCAAATATTTGAAAATCGTTTTAAGAAAATTCAAGCCCTAAATCGAAATTCCGCTTCCAACAATCACTAGAATTTAACTTTCTCTTTCAAATGCAACAAATTTCATCAAAATCGGTCCAGGGGTTATTTCATAAAAACGTTTTTGCGTTTTACATGTATTTGAATAGGCCGCGTCGGAGTTGGGCCCGAGCTAAAGCTTCCTCTTAAGAGTAGAACGCGGTAGCATTCAAAGATCCCTGACTGCTTCTTTCGCTTCCCGGCAACTGGAGCCTATGTAACCATAATGTTTACCGGGAAACGCTGGCCACGAACTCTATGCACGAAGGCGGGCTTTCTGGTAGAAGCGCGGCCTCTTGTGTGGGCCGCGATGAATGGATGGATGGACGTTACGAGCGTCCCCTTTGGAACGGGATGGAGGGTTGCGCCACCAAGCTCTTGCTATTATACTGCCTAATGTTCTACCTAGGTTAAAAAAGAAAAAAAAAAGAGAAAGAAACCTATGAACTCCCACAATCAAATTTTCTGATCCCCTGTTGCGAACTGTGCTTTTGTACGTCTCCGTTTTTCGTTGTTTCCCTACTTTTCTTCCACCAATCTTCTAATCGCCTCTTACTCATCTCTATTGCGGACATGTTTATTTTTCCACTGCTCTCGCTGAACCCAAGGGCTTCAAGGAGGCCGGTGGTGCCTAAATTGACCGCTGGGCAGACGTCGATGCGGCGGAGGCGAGCGCCATCCAGAGGTATTGCAAGGAACCGGCCGAGCCGCTCCGTGGCCTCCAAGATACAAGCGCGCCGGCGCGCGCTAATGGCGGACGGCGTGGCCGGTCTATGCATGGTAGAAACGCTGGAAAACCTGGTTTCTTCGAGTTTTCGCGTAAGAGAATTGTGTTTTCTCGTATAGTCACACTACAATCCGACGCCATCATATCTGTAGGTTGTGTGTAAGCGTACTTTGTGATTTTTCTAGGTGTTTCAGCTTGAGAAATTCTATTAATTCAATAACTTCGTTGCGCCACATGGAAAGCCTGTGTACTAGTGGCTCGAAAATATATTTTTGCCGAAACGACGTACTACACCGGACGCCGGCGCCGGATTTCCTGCGGCTGGGGGCCCTGAACGCTATCGCGTTAAGAGAGAGAGAGAGAGAGAGCAAGCTGGAAGGCAACCGCGATGTGCTTGACGATCGGCGTTGTTCTTCCTTTCCCGGCCAGACCACACGAGTGATTTCACAGGGAAGTTATGCGCTCCAAACATCGAAAAACCACACGCACGAAGGGGTCGACGACACCTATATGCGCATCTGCGTCATCACAAGCAAAATATCACCATGTCGGCCTCCCACGCTCTGATACTGTACTTCGTTTGTCCCAGCTGTTATTTCCGCAAATGCGAACATCGCGTTGCCGTCTCACATTCAACAATCGCGGTGGCTACGATTTTCGCATTTGCGAGAACCTTGTAAGATGTCTGAACTGTTATTGGCGTAGGAGAGAGAGAATATATTGAATTCTGGGGTTTTACGCTCCAAGACCACCACTTGATTATGAGGCACGCCGTAGTGGGGACTACGGAATAATTTTGACCTCCACGGGATTTTTAACGTGCCGCGAATGAACGGGACAAAGGCGCTTTTGCAGTGAAGGCACTTTTGTGTTTTCTCAGAACTTCTGGTTTGCTCGAGCGACTCTAACTGAAGTGCTGTCCGTACACGTATCTACACCTTCTCTCTCCCTTCTTTCTCTTCCCCTTCTCCCATCCCCCAGTGTAGGGTAGCCAACCAGACTATTGACTGGTTAACATCCCTGCCTTTCCTGAATTCTCCTCTCTCTCTCTCTCTCTCGCCCCCAGCGTAATGCTGCCGCCGCGGTCGGGATTTGATCCAGCAGTTTGGTGCTTACCAGTACAACACCATTGCGGCTAAGCCACCGTAGGAAAGAGAGAGAGAGGCAATTAGGGAAAGTCAGGGAGGTTAACCAGGGTGAGCCCGTTAGGCTACTATGCTATGGGGAAGGAGGAAAGAAGATTGAAAGATGAGAAGAAAGAGAGAAACTCACACTTTGCATTGTTGAGACACACTCGAGCGTTCAGCGTTAAGCCAATCACAAGCGGTAGGCTTATTCAATATGCAGCAGAAAGTAAGAAAAATTGCGACTGTTAGTGCTAAATGTTTTTCGGGCTTATTGTACTGTTACTGCATCGGAACCTAGGTTGGCTGACTGCCAACCTAGGTTGGCAGTCAGCGTTCGTCCTGTGTTCTTGCTTCTGCCTGTGTTTATGGCGCTGTTTTTCTGCCATCGTGCGTATATGTCCGTGCAAACCGCATGAGCAATTTCGCAGTGAAGTTCAGCACCTCAGAACATCGAAACGATGGGGCTGACGGCACACTTACCTCACTCACGAATTAGCACGTGCGAAATTGAAAGCAAAGTCGCACAATGTATAACAGGCTTTACGCGAGACTGAAACAACACTGCGCGCGATGATGTTGATGATGACTTATTGGCATCGCCTTCGAATCGGGGTGGCGACAAATAGTCACCTAGCCTGCTTGAGCGAATCACGTAATTTATAGGTATTTGTAAAGTCTAGCATTGCGTCTTTGCATGCTCAATCTTTTCTCTCTCCCTCAAAACATCAATATCTGCCTTGTATAGTCACCTATGCCTGTAACTGATCCAGTCCTGTCAATTTATTCTCCGCTTTCCTTTTTCTACCGGTACCTCTCTTATTTCGACTGCTGACCGGTTAATGCTTCCATCCGCTTTGAATACGAGCGCTCTTAGAAGGTGCTTTTCCCACGCGTCTCGCCGGCTGAATAAGTTCGCATTCCTTGATGATGTACTGGGTTGTCTCCGCGTTTTTGCTGCAGCTCACACACGCCTCGTCCAGTTGGGAATATTTGCTCCGCTATGTTTTTAACCTTAGGCAACGTGCCCGGGCCTCAAGTAGCGAGCGTTTCTTCCACAGTGCGCCCTTGCGGCAAATGCTTCCCGAATAAAATAAAATTACCCAGTCGAGAAGCGCCTGCGCTTTCCGACTACGAGGACATCACTTTGAAGACTCTATAGAGCTCGTAGATGATCGTCATTGTGTTTCTCGAGCGTGTTTGTGCGGTCGCGAAAAGAACTCTGACGTGATAGCAAAGCTTCCGCCTCCAGCAACACCGAATTTTATTGCTTTTGCACGAAACCAATGCAGGAATGACATCAGAGCCAGGACGGAATTGACGTGCACCCCACATTCGTTCTGCAAGTGGTGTTTGTCCCGTCCCTTTCTGAAGGGGCTGTTGTGTGTATTGGCGTCGCGCAAAACAACGCCGCTCACCTGCAACAATGTATGACTAACTAGCCCCTATTGAAGCTTTGCGAGAGAGACCGTACAGTCAAGACAGTGCTATGCTATACTGTACAGTGAAGAAGAACGCTGCAATGTTACCAAGTCATTCGCAGGCAATATACATAGGAGCATTTTATTTTATCATGAGCAGAATATTTTTTTCTAAATCACCCGTGACATGCAGCAAAATTATACTTCCCGAGTTAGATTACTCCCCCAGGCAGACATTATTTGCACCGAAAATGAAAGTAAATACTTGAGTAAAACAAAGTTTCGGGAATTATATTTTAAACTGATTACTAATTAGGCCACATATTGCAATTTGCGGATTGTAGCAAGTGGCTTTTAAGGTGATATCCATTTGGAACCAATTCTCAGTATGAGACCAATTTTCAGACATGCGTTGCAAAAGTGTGCGACGAAGTGCACTGGCGTCTGAGCAACTTTAGAGCTTCGAAGCGTAAAAAGCGTTCTTTTTTTGAAAACTAAGTGGAACTACATGTAAATCTTTAAGGCAATTATGACTGAGCTTATCCCAGATTTGGTGCTGGTTTATAAATTCGTTCTATTAGAGCCTGGTGAAATCAGTGGCTTCAATTTGTGTAGTGCAATGTGCGCTCTAAGGCAATTAGCTGGAAAGTTAATTAGTAATATGTTGTTAATTATTTAACTGCGCGTTTGGTGTCCAACGTAAATAATGTATACCAAACAGAGTATTCCACCTCAGTAATTATAGATTGCTTCTAAATGTCGCAGGAGATCTTTAAAAGTTATGTTAATGTTCAAATAAAGCACGGTGTGTACACACGAATGCTTACTTTTGTTCCATCCGAGCGTGTCTGTGACTTTAGCTAGTATATGTAAAGCAGCGCAGAGCGCAAGCTTGTGGCAGTCCCGTAAGAACTCGTACACAACGTCCTGCGACGTAATGCCACCGCAAGCCTTCCAGGACGGCAATCATGCGTGCAAATCCTTAAACTGAACTTATGACAAATGCAGCATTTGAGCTTGGCGTGCAAGCCTTCGTTAGCCAAAACCGCGGCATCCAGAAGTCGTAATCGCTTCATTCGGTATTTCATTCGCTAGTTTCGGTATTGGCGATAAAGCGTCGCCATGACACTGGTTGCCAAAGGAAAATTCAATAACTTTGGCATATGTGGCTCTATCTTTTCGAGCTACATAACAATACAGTGAAGTGACGCAATTATGTGTCGAACTAAAATGTGCCTTTGGCTATTTTCTTCGTTGGCGTCGTATATCTTTATTTAGTCGCGTCATTTGTTGCGCCTTCGGGCGGTGCTTTCGCTCTTATCGCTTCGGCTGCCATTCTGTTCGTCTGCAACTGCCGCTTTCTATGCACGTGCATGTTTTTTTCGTGTGCTCTGCAGTTAAAAACTTTCTGTGCCCGCGAGCGCTCCGGCAACGTCGGGAAAACTGAGGAAAGGGCACAAGACGTGCTGCGCGGCTGTTTGGTGCGGCGACTCGGGGAAGAACAGCAGGGCGAAATTTTTCCGTTTCCAAGCGGACGAGAGGGAAGCACACTTTTTGTGCAGAAACGAGCGCTATGCTTATCAAAACAGCTACAGGGCAAAACGAAAGATCTTCCGCGGTTGTTTTCAAGTGAAGATCTTTTTCTTTTCTTTTTGGCGCGGCGCATTTTTTCTGCGGTGTGGTAAGAAACAGAAGCTATTTGTTGACAGTTGCACATGGGCCGATTGATGCTGGCTGACGCGCAGACAGAAATTTCGCTTCGGTGTACGTACGCGGTTGCTATTCATTTTTTTTTCCACGAGTAGCAAATTTGCACTTTATATCTGCCGAAGGTATTTGAATGCTTGCTGCACAAACTGGTTACGTTGGAGAGCGTTCTGGTGGCCAGTTTCTTGTTGTGACATATTACCACCTTTGAGTATTCATGAATACGGCATAGAAGTCGAAAAAGAAAAGATACGTAGTAGTCACCGTTTACGTCTTGAATTACAAGAAGTTCGAGTTACCTATGTGACCACATAGGTCCGCTTCACTTTTCAACCTGTGCCTAGAAGCGCAGAATTATCTCGTCACTTCTTCGTACTTTCAACTTGGCTTCACTTTTAGGTCTTCTTTAATCATGCACACGCGGTATTTCGCCCATTTTTCAGATGTGACGTATGGCGAAATTACGTTAAATGGGGAGTCCTGGCGAGGCTGACAGGGGAGCAGATGTATACCACGGCTACCGCCTCTGTTCGGACCACTTCACAGAAAGGGTCCTCGCCGACTTAACCAAAACAAGACTGTCGTGGTCGGCTGTGCTGACTCGGAGTGCATGGAAGAGCGGTCCATGATCGATGAAGGTAAGGAAAACAAGTTATTAGTGGTCGCGAATTTCTGCTTCTGCAGTTCATTATTTTCGTACAGAAACCACTCGACAGGGCATGGCGCAAGTGCCATGGGCACGGCGAGTGCTGTCTTTTCCAAGTCGTTTGCTACGATGTCGGGTGCCATGTGGCGTTAGGCAGCGAAATTTACTCCGCGTGCGACAAGAAACCGCGTGCTTGCCAGTTTCTCGTTATCGCTTGCTCGTCTGCGGTGCGCGATGTTCCCGATTACAGGCTAAGCTAAACAGCCGAACAGTTTTAGCTGACAATGAGCGAATTCGAGTTCGTGAAAGGTCGCGCCTAGCTTGGCGCTACAGCATACGGTACGACGAAGACAGCTCTTACGGCGCGCTGCCGTGTTCTTCCCTAAGTTTGCCGCTTTATAGCAGAAATTCTTCCTGAGCAAAACTTCCAATGCTCAGTTGTCCAGCAACTCTAAATTATTGGAAGTTTGCCTCTCATGGGTATTTTGCAGAAAAGTGAAGCCAAATAATATGCTCACTGACCTAATCTTCAACAAGATGAATCAGAAACTTTCATAAATCATGAAAACTGGCTCTAAAAAGCTGATGCCTAGTATACTAAACCAGCTATTGAGGAACCAGCAATGCTTAACATGTTGCATGAATATATAGCAGCACTAAAACTTGCAACTTTGCTTACTATATTTTGGAGGTATATTCCCACTTGAAATCCTGCAGCCAAATATAATCAGAACTGACCTGCATGGATTAAAAGTGATATTTTACCAAAAGAGGTCTGCTTTTATTTTTGTCAGGTGGACTAGAAATTTGATAATGAACGGGCTTTTGATATCGTGCTTCCATAAATGCGAAGCGATGCCATATGACACGCATGTGTTGCCCATGGAATTATCTTTACAGTGGAACATGACACTCAATCATAGACAGGGCGTTGCGCCTGTCATGTGTGTCTGTGTTTAGTGTTCCTTGACACAACGTGCAACGTCGGCGAACATTTTCCAACTAGTCTAACAAGCTGTTCTGATGATGTATCTGTCTTTACAGGTTCTACACCGCCGCAGCCAGGCCAAACGCTGAAAATATACTCACCAGAGACCGCAGGCGTCATCAACCGACTGAGGAATGGTATACGCAAAGGCATCACAAGTAAGCGAAGTTAAAGAGCTGCCGAAAGATTAATAATAATAATATTTGGGGTTTTACGTGCCAAAACCACTTTCTGATTATGAGGCACGCCGTAGTGGAGGACTCCGGAAATTTTGACCACCTGGGGTTCTTTAACGTGCACCTAAATCTAAGCACACGGGTGTTTCATTTCAAGAAAACTTGAAATGCTTTCGCCTCCTAACTGTGAGAATAAAAGCGCGAATTTTCATTCTAAATGCATCCGATAAAAACAAAACAGAAAAGCCAAAGGCCATCACGCTGGTGCCAGGGACCTTGTGAAGCCGCTCGGCCCCAGAGGCTCGTCACCGCCTAAGCACAAGGCCACCCACCTTTATACCTTGTTTTTTTTTTTCAGTAAGGTCTTTACTCACTTGCAGAGTTTAGCATGATGTGTTACTTTCTTTGGATTACCGTGTTGTCTGTAAATGAGTGCTATCAAGGCCACGCCGTTCAAACTGTTGATTTATATTTTGGTGTTTTTAATCGCAAATACCAGCTAGCTCAAAGCACGATAAAGAAGACAGCAGACGTCAGGGATCCCCACATCTCTAAACTGATTTACTGCGACAGCGAAAGTCTCCACCTGGGAATTGACTAGCATCTTTCTCGTAGATGTAGATGGACAGCATAGATGCAATCCCCAAAGTGGCTCACACCTACTTTGGGGATTGGCCAAGAATCGGATAGTTCGATATAACAATAATAAAAATAGAAATATAAAGTAATGTATGTGAATTCGTGAATATGTGTGTATAATTGATAGATATGTTCTAGCTTGCGATTTTAATAAATGAAGGGAATAATGAAAACAAAAATACAGCTAAAATATACTTTCTTTAGAAATCGATCTTGTAGAAAGGTACTGCTTCATAACAGAAAGCTCTCTCACACTGCAATAAAATACTGGATGGCCTCGCCAACCTTTATTTATTTAATACATACTGTGGACACGAAGTCGATGGTGGATAAAATACAATATAAGGTCAGAAGAAGTAAAACAATGCTAATACAACAAAATGATGAAACAATACAGTAATAATGTTGATACAAAAAGTAGGCAATGCTGATACAACTTTTATAAACGCAAGTCATTCCACTCAGTAATGGTGTGTGGAAAGAAAGAGTACTTAAATAGGTTGGTTCGGGCTAAATAGGGGGTTCGAGCATTTTGGTGATGTTGGCGAGTAGGTTTCGTTATTAGTGGACTTGCATATATTGCTGCGTCGAGTGCCAGTTCATTATTAACTGAGAAAGAAAGCCAAGCTGTAATTTTTTCGGCGCGATTAGAGAGAGAGAGAGAATGAAGAGGAAAGGCAGGGAGGTTAACCAGATATGAGTCTCCGGTTTGCTACCCTACACTGGGGATGGGGGATAGGGATTAGAAAGATGACAGAGAGGAAAACGTTAAAAAAATAAAGGTAAAAAAAAACACGCACACATGGAGGCACACACACAAAAGGCGTTCCAGTTAAAGTCGTTCACACAGGCCGGTAGATCGCAAAAAGCGCAATAGCGCTTGCACGGCCTTCTTCTGTGACGGTAGGTCCTTTCGATGTTGCAGAATTCTTTTTTCGGATAGCGCTTGGTCGTCCAGTTCGTCAAGTTCGTGGCGAAGGCATGCCCTCTGTGTACTGTACTGCGGGCAGGCACACAAAATATGGCCAATTGATTCTTCATGGCCGCAATGGTCACAGGTTGGGCTGTCGGTCATCCCTATGCGGAATGCATAGGCTTTAGTAAAGGCAACGGAAAGGTAAAGGAATACTATTAGACCTCATTAGTTCAGTTGGAGAGTCAAACATCAAAAATTTTGTTGTAAACAAACCGGATAGCCTGCCTTCGGATTCATTCAGGTTTATTTATGCTACATTGACGGTAGGGATATCAGATAACGCAGGCGTACTCGAGTTTTGGTCAAATTGAGTGTAAGCAAGTAATTCAACAGAGGATGAGGCGTTTTTAAGCTTGCATTTGAGAAAGCACACTTTACGGAAAGTAGAGAAAGATATATATTTGCACATGAAGGTTCCAGGACTGGTTGGAGCAAAGGGTGACACCTAAATTTTTATAGTTAGAAACTTGTTTAAGGGCAGAAGAGCCTAGAGAGAGAGAGAGAGAGAGAGAGAGAGAGAGAGAGAGAGAGATGAGATGTTTCCTTGCGGGAAATGGGAAGAAAAGCACTTTTTCAACATTCGTGGTCATCCCCCATTGAGTGCACCAATAGAAAATTTTACTGAGGCGGTCCTTTAGATCATCTTGGTCACTAGTGGGGGTAATTTCTTTAAACAAGACACAATCATCTGCAAATAGTCTTATTTGTACATTCGGTTTTACAACATCAACAATGTCATTCATGTACAGGAGGAACAACAAAGAGCTCAATCCACTTCCCTGTGATACCGCAGATGTGACTGGAAGACATGCCGACTGAGGCTCACCTACATCTACGAGCTGTTCGCGATTGTTCAAGTATTCAGCGATCTAAGGTACAAGTAGTTCTGGTATGCCAAAGTATCTTAGCTTAAATATTAGTTTCGAATGATGTACCTTATCGAAAGCTTTGCTATAATCCAGAAAAATGTAAATCAATTTGGTTGTTGTTTTCATTATAGAAAGCAAAAGTGTGAATGACCGTGACTAGTTGTGTTACTGTAGTATATCCCTTTCTGACGTAGTAGTTCTGCGGAAACCCGCAAGGTGGAGAGAAGTAATGAATAAAGGGTAAATCAGACCATCAGGCCATCTTCTAGCCGCCTGGTTAGCTCAGATGGTAGAGCGGCTGCCCCGGAAAGGCGGTGGTCCCGGGTTCGAGTCCCGGACCAGGACGAATTTTTCTTCAACTTGAGACTTTTCTTTCGAGGAACCCGTATGGGTTTCCTTTGTAGCAATTGCTACAAACGGGTGGATGTCTGATTTTCCCTTTATTTATATCCCTTTCTGGAACCGTCTTGAGAGTTGGTTAGAATTTTATTCCCTTCAACAAACTCATTGAGCGCTTTTGGGATAATATGATCTACTAGTTTACAGCAAGTTGACGTTAGTGAAATGGGGCGGTAGCTTTCTAAAGGTAGTCGGTCACCTTTCTTAAATATAGGCACCACACGGTCTGTCCTCCAGTTCTCCAGCAAATTCGAACACAAGGAAACATGAAATATGATGACAAGGTACTTTGCAGATGTCCTTTATGTCTTTGTGTAACCACTAAGTCCAATCATGTTTTCGGGACCTGGACGTGCATTTCCTGGACGGTCGTCACGTGGTCTTGTTGGGGAATTTAACTGCGTTTCAGACATGCGAGCAGATGTGCAAGGCCAGGACTGGGGTCGCCCTGACTGGAACGCACGAGAGTTGCGTCGCCTCGTCCAGCACTTTTCGTTGCTGGATACATATCGCCTTTTACATGGTGCTTCATTTGTCTGGACGTGGCGACGTGGCACGTCGTCAAGTAGGTTAGACCATGCCTATGTGCCATGCAATTTAGCTCAGTGTGTCTCCCAATCTGATGTGATAACTTTGCCTTCATCCCCTGTCTATATTTCTAATCACAGACCAGTTATGCCTGAACCTTGCTTCCTTGCTTCTTCATCAACAAAGCCTTGACGCCTCGACATCCGCGTTCTACATGACGCTCACTCGCGCTCTTGTTTGTCCAGAGTCTTGCGTGCCTCTCTTTCTAGATCTGACCCAGAGTCATGTGATGCGGTTAAGGTGCAGTGGCGTCTGTATTGCTCAGTGGAAGGACGTGAACTCACACGACGTATGTCAGAAGAACTGGCGGACACTGCCACGAAGCTCCGTATTGCCCTTAGGGGTCAATCAACTGACTCCGCTGATGGGTTCATGGCAGCGTGAGCTACGGAGTCGTTTCCAACGCCTTATCGCAGCGTCGTCTTTATCAGCTGCTGCATGGCGACGCAGACGTAATTCCTCTGCACACCCTGAAGTTCTGCGCTATGCAAGAAACTTGCTTTTTAGACAGCGGAGTACATTAGGTTCTGCGGCCATAAGAGAACTTCCTGCTACGTCGCCTGCTGCGCGTGCTTATTCGCTCTTTGTAACGCATTTTGAAAACATGGCGCGTACGACTATGCAAATTGATTCTGGTTCTCGAGGATCTCGTAGAATACTTAGTGGGCTGCACCCAGGTTCTACCTGAGGTAGCTGACCGTCTTTTTGCACGGCCGTCAGCTGATGAGGTGAAAGCCGCATCATTTTCCATGAAGCGTGGCTCGGCCCCAGGTCCGGATTGGTTACCCGGTGAGTTTTATCTAACCTTCTGGGAAGATATTTGTGTCACTTTCGTATGTTATCAGCCGCTGTTTTGAGAACTTTGAATTCCCAGCTAGTTTTCGCGACGCCGTATTGTGCTGATACCTAAACACGATCCATCATCAGTTCGTCCAGAAAAATGGAGGCCACTCACGCTTCTGTACGTTGACTACAAAACTTTCACAGCTGTTCTCACCCGACGCTTGGGAAGCCTGATGCCTTCCTTAACAGGACACCATTAGGCATGCTCAGTCCCTAGCAGAGAGATACACAGTCTCTCATTCGTCACGCGTGACATAATGGCATAGACGCTGACCAGGTCCGCACGTGGTCTCTTCGTTTCGCTAGATCAAGAAAAGGCGTTCTATCGCCTTGAACATAACAAGCTATTTAATGAACTGACCTCGTTTGGCTTTTCGTCAAATTTTCTTGAACTTATTCGGAATGCCTATTCAAATATCTTAAGTACATTGTTTCTTGATAGTCGTGAAAGTACACCATTTCCCGTCACTCGTGGTGTTCGTCAAGGGTGCCCTCTGCCCCCGTACTCTGTGTTCAGCCTGGAGCCATTTCTGCGTTCGGTACTGAAAGACTCCTACGTGCGCGGTCTCCCACTGCCTGGCAGCGGTGTTGTGAAGGCGACAGTCTTTGCCGCTGACATCACATTGTATCTCAGGGGGGAAGACAGCTTATCCCGTAGCCTTCGAATTTTCACTGAGCACGGAAATATTTCAGGTGCAGCGGCAAATTTTTCAAAATGTCGTTATTTGTTCATTGGTTCCCCGCAGACACGCCTAAGTCGCCTTCTTCGTCTTCAAAAGAGCAATTATATTCGTATTTTAGGCCTTGATTACACATATGATGGCATGTCAAACTCTGTGTGGTTTTGAATTCTTGAAGATGTAAGGCGAAATATTCAGGATGTTCAAGGGTGTTATTTACCCCTATTAGAAAGAAGGTACTTAACACAGGCTGTATTTTGCGGCCATGTGTGGTACGTCTGTCACGTTGTACAGACACTATTACGGATTGCTAGGCCATTGCAGTCCCTTCTTGGTTCCTTATTCTGGTCCTGCAGTACAGAAATGATCTGTCGCGCGGCGCTTGGCCAACCACGCTCTCGCGGTGGGTCACGCTCTCCCTGTCTGTCCGCTGCCGGCTGCTTGCTCTGCGATTTCTGCTCCGCCTGTTACAGCGGGATCAGTGTCCCCCACGTAAACTCGCCTGCTATTTCCTTGGCACAAAAATATGTTACATGCTTCCAGACGTACACTTAGATCGCGGATCACAAGTGTTAAACGCACCCGCATTTTACTCTGCGGCGGTGGCATTTTATCGCCGCGTACAATAGGTATGCCCTGATATAGACATTATCGAAAACCGTATTGTGGATACAATGTCAGTTTTGCTGCTTCCTCTAGTTCCCCCAGCGCGCCCCGCACGCTCCGAGAATTTGTCGTGGGGTGCGATAAGGGAGTCATTTCTGCCTGGCCACCTACGCGCCTTCATATGGCGCCTACGGTGGCAAGTGCTCACAAGGCATGACAGACTATAGAGCAATGGGGCATAGTCCCACCTTCCCTGTGTCGCAATTGCCCCCTTCAAAAATCCAACGAGTATGTGCTGCTGCTATGCGCCATTGCTAGGGTATTTTGGAGGGCCGTGCATGCTGGTTTTCATGGCCTTGAGTTAATCGCTTTATTACATCTGGTCGCTGCTTATGTGGCCACTTCGAGCGTCTTTTAATTTCTACGGGGGCCTTTTGTCTGTGGAGTGACCGGTGCGAGGCAGTTGCCGCGGGACATCCTTGCCGCGCTCTGTGTCCACTTGTGGAGAGGCTCTACTTTGACCTACTGTCGTTTCTGTCAGAGGAGCTGTTCTTTCTTAGGGAAGAGGAGTTCCTTCGATAGCGGCCATGCCGTTTCCTGTCAGTGGACGCGTTTGGTTTATTTTTCTGCCAGCCTGGTTCTTGTAGCCAGGCCATCAAAAGTATTGACTGAACATACATGTATGTAGGTGCCCGCGGTTCCTGTGTGCTCTCGTACGCATGATCATCATTGTATATACACATCTCATAGCATCGCTACAAAACTATGTAAAGTCACATCATCATTTTACATAACCATTGTGTACAATGTATATATTGCCCATCATGTTGTGTAATGTGACAATTAGATTATGTGTAACTGTGCGTTTCCGTGGGTCTATGTAGTTATATGTTAGTGAGTGTGGACTCGGACACTTCTTTCAAAACGTTCCATGTATACAATGCTTCGTACTTTGTATATGTAATCATCCTAATGGAATTGTTCCGTCATTGTGACTCAGTGTTCTTATCATCTTTCGTTGAAATAAACTTTTTCTAAAGGAAAGAAAAAAAACAGGCAACTCCACAAAACCAATCTAAGAGGTGTTGGCCAAACCCGGGAAAGTAGGCAAATAAAGTATCGATTTAAAGGGCCCCTCATCAGGCCTCATAGCAAATATTGGTTACACTCCAGAAGTTGTTACGTGTCCTCTGGGGAGCGTGTTACTGCAAGAATTCTTAAAATTTGTTTAGGAGATCTTGCCGCCGCTAACTGGCGGCGGCTACTCCTTTACACATGGGGATTAAAATAAAGAATAAATCATAATAAAAATAGTGAAATCATAACACAAATTTTACTCACATAAGTACACTAATGTCGCACCATAACCGAAAGTCAACTCCAAATCATAAAAACACAAAGTCCAGTCACGTAAGTATACTAATACTACACTAAAACTGAAAGTCAACTAAGATATAGAGCAACACAAAGTCCAGTCACATATGTGCACTAAAGTAAATACAAAGTCCGGCCGCTTAGCTATACTAAATTCAGGCCCCATAAAAATCACGGAATAAATTCATATGAAGGTACAAAAAACCAGGCATTGGATTGGCCAAAGTCGGGTAAAAGAAAAACATAGAATCCACTTATCACATTTAAACACTCTACTCAATACTTTCTGAGACTATTGCTAGCTTCTAGAAATCTTTGAAGGGCCAGTAGCGCTCGTCTTTGCAATGAGTATGTTGGCCAAGGACCTAAGAACTTCTTGAGGCTGAATGGTCTGCGATCTAATGCCACTAAATCAAGTGCTAAGCGTTGTCTGTGTGTGTTGTGTCGCGGACATTCTACCAGAAGGCGCTGTACATCTTCATCAGCGTGGCCACAAGTGCATTTCGCACTATCAGCTCTTGAAATTTTAGGTAGAAAGTGTTTTGCGTACGTGGTACCGAGCCGCAGACGGTGAATCAGCATTTCAAGGGCTCTGGTTGTATTTTACGTGAACGGGATTATAAATTGAAGTGATGGGTCAATGTGAAATAAATCTGAAGATTTCTAGCTCTGATCAAACCATGCCATTTTAGAACCACGGGCTGAGATCTCAGTATGCGGTGCAATTCACCATCTGTTAAGGAGACCATGCGTGGCGTTATTAACGTGCAATTGTCCAGCTGCCTTGTCAGCTGCAACATTCCCAGGGATATTGGAGTGGCCAGGTATTCATTGGAACATTACTGTGCGATTTTCTTCGTTTGCTTTTGTGAGTTCCTTTAGTAGTATCTCGTTAACTAACGCCATGCTTTGCGAGTTGCCGATGTCACATATGAACTGAAGACAAAGCTACCTGCGAGTCACCAAGGATGATCCATTGTTCCCCTTTCTGCGCTGATATTTTGTAGCATAGCAAAGGCAATATTGCAAAAAGCTCTCCTGTTGTTGATGACGTCGTGTGAGATAGTTTAAAGATTTGTATTTGGTTCCATTCTGGAATCACACGAAATTCTTCTACAGCTGCTGTATAAGTATTTGTTTGGCAATAACCATCTGTATACGCTTGAATATAGCCAAGGTATCAAAAGTATATTTGGTATAACGGCAGTTGTTGTGCTGCTAGCATAAACATATCTCGTTTGCGAATAATTCCCTCAATCGAAAGTTCAATTTTTGGAGCTGCGAGTCGCCATGGAAGGTAAGAGATATCTGAGAACCAAAATTCGGTGATGTGGTAGAAGATCTTTATGCACCTGAATAACCGAATTGATGTTCGCCCTGTCTCTCTCAATTAGTGCACTTGCTAGTGGGTGCCTTTTGTGCTGCACCGATACGCGGAAGTAGTGTCGACAGGTTTCAGCCGTCCTCATAATAGGAAATGGAGGATGACGTGCCTCTGCAATTACTAAGGAATTTAAGATTGCTCGAGGAACGATTAAGGATACTCTAAGGCCGAGATAGAAATTTTACAGTGCCGCGAACCCATGATTTCAGGAGGCGAGAATCACCGTGCCAACAGAGACAATCCCTGCACTTGCCCCGGTTACTGTTCACTGTGTGCGGCGATGTAGGAAAAGGATGCCAAGCGCCTGGGACACGACGTGCGTAATCGTCGCTCTCGTCAACGTGAAAAGTCCTGCCCATTGCGTGCGTGCGACGGGAGTGCGCACCAATGCAAATCCTACTCTCCTTTGTCCTACGTTCACCCCCTCTGCGCCAGGGAGGGGTTCCTCTCCGAATTCCTGCGTGTGGGTTGAACAGCATGTTTACCCGACGTGACCTAAGCTCCCAAACTCTACACCAGTGAGTGGGTTCTCTCCAAATTCCTCTGAGTGGATTGCCAGAGAGGGGTCTTTGTCCGTATTCATCTATGTGAACTGACCAGTAGGCTGACCAGGCCCTCTACCAGGAAGCAAAAGAGGAAGCGGTTGCCCGGATGGTGCAGCGTATAAGAAGACCAGCGAGACGCCACGAACAGATCTTCTCTGCACTGCATGCACGCTGAACGTTTCTGTACTATTTGTCTTGGAGCACACCGCTCACCCATAACGACGTATTCTGTCATTTGTTTTTACATCATCTCGTATTCCCTGCCGGACCCTCTCCGACGGTCGATCTGGTTCGAGCTTCTAAGCAGACGCTGTTGAAGGTCGCCGAAACCCCGTCCCGGTAACAACTGGAAGTACCAGCTCGTAGCAATTGGTGGCAGCCGTAATGGCCCCGTCTAGCCTCCGCGAGCAAAAGTCCTTCCCTGCGTTCTTCCGCACGGGAGATGCAGGATCACGTGACACACACGTCACGGACCCCGCCTTCGTTTCTTTTCTCTCTCGCCTTTTTTGCTGGGCGACGCAATTGCGGTGACAAAGCCTCGCGCGCGAGCGCTTGCATTTGTCTCGTTGTGCACAAGAATACCTGACTAGCTGTATAAGTCAGTGCCACGCGAACACAGACATAGTTTCGCTCTCTGCGCGCGCGATTGCACGACATGGGAACAAAAAGACAAAACAGAAGTGCATCTCAGAAGGATGCATAGACGGGCTAGCGGGTAAGGCATTATAATAAAGACTTAGAGCGCTAAAAACACAAAGGACGTAGAAAAAACACACACTACACACGCTAACCATAACAGGTCCTTTTTATGTTAACTCTGATATCATTGTGAAGCACCTTAACCGGAATGACCTTGCTGGCTTCACGGCCTTCAGCATTGACGTAGTTGATCTGTATTATTCCTTGCCGCACGAAAAATTGTTAAGCCTTATTGAAGATTGCATTGTAGAATCTAACGACGAACTTGCCTTTAGGAATAGATGTACACTGTAAACGGAAATAACTCCGAGGTGGGAGTATACTGCTTGTCCTATAGCGACCCCCCGGTTCGGAGTTTTTTTTGCTCCGTATGATCGGAGTAGAATTTTTACTCCGTACGAGCGGAATTTTCGCGTGGAATTATGGGAGTTTTTTTTTCTGTCTTTTCTTTATTTTTTGCTTTGCTATTGACGGAGTTCTTTCGAGGTGCAATGGGAGTATAAAAAGAGCCATCGCGTGAGTTTGCGCGAACATGTTTACATGCAGAGGCTGCTGGTCAAATTTCGAAATATGCACACGAGACCGCGTCGAATTCGACGGAACAAGTCAATGAAAGCACATATATCATGATATACATAAACATTTCAGAAACACCCAATGCAGAAATTTGAAAGACATTGCACGTACACGCGATACTCAAGAAGCAACTGTGCCAGTATATATAGCCACGATATTGTGTGCCCCGAAACCGCCTAGGGAGCAGCTGTGCTGTTTTCAGAATTACGACTCACATGCTCGTTCATACTAGATATCTCTCTCTGAAATTAACAGAATACCTTAAGCAACACAAAACTGTTAATTCAAAATAGTGAGAGAGAAAAAGTTAATGGCGTAATTTTTCAAAATTATCATGTCATTCTGAGTGCTGAAGCGACTTCGCACACTGCCGGCGTTCGCGGCCAAAAAGTAGTGCGTTAGTTACAGTAAGCAAGAAAAATGTAAGTGCATGTGTTGCATAGCAAAATTAAATTTTTGCGATATAGTGGTAGCGTAGCAAGAACTTATTACGTTTGAGCATGACCCGCAGCAGCCGACATAATTAACACCGAGAAATGCGCAGTCATACATTTTATACACCGCACTACTTGCTCTGCGTCCGAGCAATCTGTCTCGGTTGCGAAAAGGAGCTACATCGCTGATCTGTCAAGTGAATCCCTAAACTCGGAGCCAGCAGGCATGCGTCTAAATCAATGTCTCGGATAGAGCGTAATGTTAATGCAATATAGGAAGCAACGACGTGACCAAAACATATATGCGCGATAACAATTCGATTCACATCGCTCAATAAGAAGCTTTATTTTCAGTACGCATACTTATGTCCTACCGTTTTTCTTCGGGCGAGGATATCCGTTCACAGATACATAAAAACAGTTGCTTGCACTCCGGTCTTTCTCACTGGCAACACAGCACCGCAACGAACTTGGGTTACGCCATTCATGCGCGACTAGCACGGATGTCGTCGCTCGAACAGTGGCTACTGTTGCCATTGCTACGCGGTCCTTTCAAACACTACACTGGACGTTGTCAGCATGTACTAAAAGGTCATAGAAGTCGCATTTCACGTACTGAAGAACACAAGACAGGGTGACGCAGCACGAAAACACAGCCAGAACGTGAGCCGACATCACGAGCCAGTGAGCAGCTTCGAGGTATACCTAAGCCTTTTTCCGCACTTGAAAACGTGGTTCTTGCAATCATCGTTGTCAGCAAAGCGATCACAGCTAATGTACTTGATGCTGAGATACAGTGAGCTTCAGGCATGCCAATAACACTTTCTGGAAGGAAATACGGGAAACAAATTGACGAAACGCTGTCGCGGAACGACACTTCACAGACGTAAACAAACCGTCAGCCATGAGCACTGCCCGCTCCGCCGAACGCGCCCGGTCGCTGGCGAGGCGCACAGCCTCATGGGAAGCGCCACGTGACCAACCTGTATCGGCGGATGGGAGTTTTTTTAAAACTCCCTGTCGGAGTTTCACGGGAGAACAAGATTTTTAAGCGGAGTAAAATCGCGTCATGTCGCCTTAATACTCCCGCAGCTAGCCAGCGGAGTGAAACGAGGGGATGGCGCTGTTTTGCTCCCATACATCGGAGTAAATATTTGTGAGGGGAGGTTTTAGGGCACATCACCTCTTAAAAACTCCCAGGTGGGTTTATTTTCGTTTACAGTGTAGTGTTTCGGTTGAGTCCTTTTTAGAACTTTTGACCTTCCACTTAAAATCTACCTTCTTGATTTGGCACGGAAAACTGTATATGCAGAAAGCAGGTGTTTGTATAGGTTTTTGCATGCGCCAATATTAAGTTTTATTTTTCTTGGCGCGGTGCTGTAAACGCCATGCTTCAAGAAGGTGTATCAGTCTTCAGGTATGTGGATGGCTATTTGATTTTTATTGACAGATCCCGTGCGTCACAGAGAGTGGAAGACATTGTCGATTGCTTTCAAAAAGAAGGCGTGGGCCTAAAATTCACCTCCGAGCTGGCGAGTAACAATAGATTAGTTTCTTGACTTGCTCATGAATATTGTTGCGGATCATGTTTGCTGGCACTGCAATTCACGATCTGCAAAGCTGGGTTTATATTTCGCGTTGGGGCACTCAAAAATTTTGAAATGCGGTATTATTCTGTCGTGCTTACGCGCTGTTAGGATTGGGGTCGGGCATGAATTAGAAGGTAGCTGGCCCATGCCGTCCTCCAACTTATCCACGCTGAGGACGTTGTTGAAGGGAAGGACTGCTTCTCATCGAGAACGAGGAATACGGGTTTATTTACAGTATCTACATCAGGACGTTGCAGCTCATCAGTCTAGCATGACTACGAGAGAAAGTACACTGAAAAGCCGCACAACAGCGGTTTATAAACACTCGGTCCTCCCTCGATCCCAAGGTGATGGAAGGTTAGACTAGGAGACGAGCGCCTTTTTGCGAAAGGATTACACACACACACACACACACAGGTTCATGGTCACCCCCCCCCCCTCCCCGATGGCAGAGGGCCTTCGCAAAACTCGGAGCTGACTCCCTCGGCGCGGCCGCCGTGGTGTCCATTGTCTTGCATCTTGAAAGGCGCGTGGGAAGGGGTCTCCGTAGACGTTCCCGCGGCAACTCCCCCGCTCATAGCAGATCAGATCCGCGGTAGCGGGTTTAGGCCCAAAGTCTGCTTCGTCAAACTCGGCTCCAGCGACGGAGAGTCGAGGACGTGCGTATTGTTCTCCACACACAGTCGACTTAGTGACGCCGTGGCTAGATGTTTGCGGTGGCGTTCCAAGAAAAGTTTGCCGCCGCGGTCGCAAGTGGCTAGCGAAACTTGCACGTTGCCACATCGGCAGGCCATTCCTAACAGCTAACACTTGCATGTCAGTGGGCCGTTCTTAACAGCGCGGACTTGGGAAAAAAACTTGCGTGCACCAGCTGAGCACGAGTTTCCACGTGCAAGTGGAACACGTTATAAGGCCGCAGGTTACCCCATTCACCTCATCACATCAGTTTGCGAAAAGCTCGTGCGTATTGCAAAGCAAGGAAAATGCGGGCGTCGTCCTTTTGTTCAAAATGAAGGAAACGAAAAATTGGCAGTTATTCCCTATGTACACAAACATTCACATTGTCTAAAAAGTGTGGCTATAAGCGTTATGGTGTATGGGTGGCATTTTGTGCACCACACAGGCTTAGTCGCATTTGTTCCATTGTGCTCTGAAGGGCACAGGCCACGTCAGTGGGTGATAGAGGGTGCAGCCAGAAACATGCTTATAGTTTTGTCGATTGTGTCCCAAGAGTAGCATACAAAATTCCCCTAAGCTGAGGTCACATGTACATTGGTCAAACAGGCAGATGTAGTCAACATACGCCTCAGAGAGCGCAGAAATTCATTAAATGGCGCGTCATCCTCTCGTCTCGCCATACGTTGCAAATCGTGTCCTTGTAAACCCATCTTCGAAAACAAAGTCATCTTGTTCCGTCACCCTAACCGAACCACACGAGAAATCTCGGAAGCCTATCATACCACCAAAAGCGCCATGATGTGTGTAAGCCAACCATCCCTACTACTTCATGATAAAGAATTCAATTTTCTTGATCAATGTTCGCACGTCCCTTAGATGCATGCTGTTTCTTCTTCTTCGTCTTGACATGCGCGAAGCGTCCATTTTCTCTATATGTATTTTTCCATACGCGCATTAAATATCAATTGTGTGTAGAGCCCGTGTGGTGTGCCTTTCTTCTTCTGCGTCCTTTGCGTTTTTAGCGCTCTAAGTTTTTTATTACAAGGAAGTGCATCTCTCTTGCTAGGGTACGAAGTAAAACAGAGACACGCATACATTCGGTTTAACGCTTTTATTATTTCTCTAAACTTCAATTCGTCTGTTGAACCAACAAATCAAACAAGTAACTGCTGTTGCCTAGAATAATTTTCAGTCGCGTGACATTGTGAGGAACGTCACAGCACGGTGAACTACACAGTCGCACATGCGCGACTGACGTCGACTCTCCGTCTGGGAGCGCGGCGCGGAGCCCGCGACGACAGGGTCGCCGGGCGTTCGGTTTGAAATGTCAGCTCTTTTCGCGGAGCGTAGCGGTGTAATACTTTGCAGTCATGATCTTTAGCGCGCATTGTATGCACTGCGCTTGTCTTTTAGAAACGGCCAGACCTGGTGACGGGCCCTTTAAAGAAACTAGCGTGGTGCGTAGAGCACGTGTTCACTTTCGCGCACGCAAAATGTTGCCCCGATGGCCACACGCTCAGAAAACAGCCGACATTTCAGTTTCAGGCCTCCGCGCACTTATTCACGCGTCAGTCAGTCTTCCTTGGGCAGCAGAAATTGCGTCATAGCTTTCGCCGAAACGTCACGAGCCACGCTTGCAACGCCTACGGTGCCGGTGTTCGAAAATACAGAGAAGGAATATCGCTTTCTATCGCTGGCCGTGGCAATGAAAAGGTGCGCCAGCTGCTGGAGGATGTAGCACCCTTCCTCGCACTATGTTAACACACACACACACACACACACACACACACACACACACACACACACACACACACACACACACACACAAACACACACACACACACACACACACACACACACACACACACACACACACACACACACACACACACACACACACACACACACACACACACACACACACACACACACACACACACACACGCACACACGCAATTTTCGGGACGGCATTTTTTCGCTTTCTCGTTGATTTCCAGCAAACCAGGCTAAAAATTAAACGCACGTATAACACATGTTTACTGTGCATATCATTTCTATAGCTGTGCTTCTGGTGAAGACGTGAATTAATAAATTGAAAGTGTGGACACGCTCCGCGCAAACACGACACGTCCTAGAGTTAGAACTTGTCACTACAATTAGAACCACGATTGTTACTTGTCGCATTTAATGTGCCTGTTTGTTTGTCCGTCCACCTGTCCGTGCGTTTTTCCTTTCTTCTCTTCTTTCTTTTCCTCCCTCCCTTATAGGCTACGGTAGATATTCCCTGAAGTCGTAGCCGAACAGCTCGAAGTCGTAAAAGTACCAGGCGTACAGTCTCATGACCTGGTGGAACGACAGCTGCTTGAAGTAGTACTTCGTGTCTGTCGCGCTAATCCCGCTTACTTCGTGCCGAGTGTTGTCGTGAGCGAGAATGTCCGCCTTCCCTCCTATGTCCACGAGGGAGAAGAACAGCGGGAAGTCCCTGCCCGCTGTTTCCAGCTTGCCGACGAAGTCGTAGTCCAGGAGGCAGGGCTGGCATAGCGCATAATACGGAGACCAGTGCTCGTCCGCGATCTCAGCAGTCGTCGCCAGCACGTATTCCACGAACTCCGAGAACGTCGGGCTGCGCCGTTCGGCATACACTCCGGGGATCTTGTACCAGTAGAGTTCGTAGGCCCACGCCATCTCCTCGGGACCCCTAAGCGCCTTGTCGATGTAGGTGGACACTAGGCGCTCGAACGGATGCCTCACGAACATCGCCTGCCGGTCATGCCAGGGTGGGCACAAAATGAGAAATAAACTTCCTGGTGAGTGGTAAGAAGGTCTGTTACTGGCTGCTCTAAACTAGATTGCTATAACCTAATCAAATCGTGGTTTTGGCAAGTAAAACTCCGGAATCAATACAACACAGTATTATAATCATTAAGTGAGAACAGAGCAAGAGCAAGGACATAGCCACGAACCTCAACTTTAGTTATAAGATACACAGCCGAACGCCTTTATAGCGAAGTGGTCGGGGCCTCCGAAATCATTCGTTATACAGGTCACTCTGTAAAGGTCGTTCACCGCGCAGCTTACGATGGAACCGCGACAGAATCATTCTTTCGTTATACAGGTCATTTCGTTGTAGACGCGTTCATTGTAAAGGCGCTGGACTGTGAATCGCTAACAACTGAAGATCCTCAGCCTTAGTTAAGATATATATCTCTAGCTGTTAAGATCACGCGTTCAAATAGTTCCCACAAGAAACATTACATGCAGATTTGTTCCTTTGTTTTACCTGCGATTTGATTTCTTTCTTGTGTGTATATACTTTCACTTCTGCCGGCGCCTGGGAAGTTTTCACCAGCGCATGTGCGCGCTGTTGCTGCAGACTCTCCTGCCTTCTTTCCATTTATGCCCCCTTCCTCCGTGTAGGGTATCAAACCGGATGCGCGTATGGTTGACCTGCCCTTCTTTCCTTCCTCCGTCTCGCTCTTGAAAGGAGATCGAGATCGTCTCACGACAGGAGCATGGACGCGGTGCCGTGCTTGTGACGTCACGTGTGTTTGTAACATAGCGTGTGACATCATGTGCGGGACTCTGCTGCTGCTCACGACCCAGTTTCCTGCTGACAACATGAGCGCGGGTACAGAGCCCGGGTGAAGAAGAGGCACGCATAAAGCTCTTCGAAAAAGAGAAGGAAGTGTTCATAAATACTCAGCTGCTCTTTAGGCGGGGCATCATAATGATATCGTGGCTTTGGCACGCTAAACCCCACAATGCAATCTAAAATGAATGTGACATAAGCACGTGGAATACCAACTGTCGGCAAAATTTTGAAGGGCCAGGTTTGCCTGCAGCGAGCAACACTCCCGCTCCTACTCCTCCGATAACAATCCGGAACACCACGTGCCCGCTGCGGTTGTTATGGCGCCTCGTTTCCGGTTTCAGAAGTTTTGAATTCCTTAATCGTCATTGGGCGAAATAACTTAACACAGAGAAAGTAAGCAAATTGATGCACGGCCCAACGCGCAGCACTTGTGACGTTAAAGATGCAGGCGGCAACGCATTTTAAAGCGAAAGCTTTACTGGCCGCGAACTTGCGATTTCGCCGTGGCCGTGCTCAGAGAAGGCACATGACGTCACACCGCATTTCTCGTCGTTGCATTCGCCTCCGCTCGCTTCGCCAGCTGCGTCGCGTGGCCGATAACATGTCGGAGGATTGAAAAGTGATTGAAAAGGAGAGCTCGAGTGCGCCGCAACCACAGTTGAGGCTGCAGTGTGGACTGCGACAACTACGATAAGCAAGAGGAGGCATGCGCCACTAGTAGCACCGAGCCACAGGTGTTCCCCCGCTGCGCAGCGTCGCGCCTTTCCGCCGTCGCCGTTTGGTATGGCGTCACACCACGTTCCTCGCCGTTGCGCTCGCCTCCGCTCGCTTCGCAAGCTGCGTCGCATGCGTGATAACATGTCGGAGGATTGAAAAGGAGAGCTCGCGCGCGCCGCAACCACAGTTGAGGCGGCAGTATGGACGGTGACAATTCTAATAAGCAGGAGGAGGCCTGGAATCGACATCGGAACAAGAGGAAGAGGAAACGAATCGCCCAGGAAACAGACGAGTGCGCCGAACGACTGGCTAAACGCCGCAACATAGCTAGACAGCCACATTAACTTGGACTTGCAATCAAGATTAACTAAGGCGAACATGCTATGCCGTAGCTTTCGCTACGTATATTCTGGCATAGGCGAGCTAACCCACTGCCAATTTTTTGACGAAAGACGACCGGGGTGACGCAAGTGCGCGTCTCCCACCTAGCTCCGGCGTTGAAGAACGTGGACACGCGAGTGAAATCCGGGGCAAGCGACGAACGAGTTCGTTGTTGTCAGCGCTGTGGTGGTTCGCATGGACGCCGTGACGTCGGGCACCCATTATGTACGTCCCTCCAAAAAGATTATCCAACCCTTCCGGCAAGAAGCTTGAAATCTCGCAATGTGTTATGAAAATCATGCGATAATAAATCACGGGGGACATGATCACGCATGTATAGGCCAGCTGTTGTTATGGTCTACTAGGGGATGTGTATTACCCAAGAGAAAAAATAATAATCGCGCGATAATATGGTGTGTCCACTTCTTTAAAAGCTTTTTATAAGTCAAGTAGGGCCTGTTATGAAATTTCACAGGCGCCAGTGCGCTGCCCGTAAGGAGCTGCGCCACTGAAACTACATGTAGTTGCAACCATGCCGGTTGGCGGATGTTACATATGCATTAATTGCACAAAACTCCGGTGTTGATAATGAGTGCAGTTGCAAATGAGCCAATAAGGAGAAACAGGGCCCGTGGCGTAATGGCTTCGATGGCGGGCTTCTGTGCTAGGAGTCATGTGTTCGAATCCTGCCTGCGGATGATTTTAATAATATTTAATTATTTATTACACAGTACATTGCTGAACATGACGAGTTTACAAAGTCTAAGAGACGTTTAAAGCCAAAAGGATGAAGTTTAGGCAAATCCATGTACTTCCCATAATTCCCACGCTGACTGAACCGTCCGTATTGCAGCTCTCGTAGACACTAGTGCCAGAGTTCCCTCTAGTAATTAATGTACGGAACTATGTATTGGGTGGTTTGTTAGCTTTGCTGTTGCAACGCCAGGTGTCAGTACATGCCTTACTAGTTTTCTCTGCCTCCTCACAGAGGGTGCGGGAGTTTTGAGGCACGGACATTGAAAAATGCATGGTAGGGTAGACATACACAGCTCCTCTGTAAAAGCAAGGCATGGCTCTACACACAGAACAGCCCCCACCCATCGAGTTGGCGTGTACGTACTACATGGAACCGCCCATGCATGCATTGCACATGTGCCGGTTGCCGGCGTTGTTCTATACGGAATTGCACAATGAAACAACAAGCACTATCTAAACATTCTCACCAACAAATATAAACCGTAAAGTGCGTCATTCCTTTAATTCATTTGTATGAAAATTTATGTGGTTTTAATCTGGCTAAGCTATGATTGGCTCTTTCTCTCGTTTTCGTGGTCGAGCGAGCGCGTTCGTGACCAAATGAGAGACGCACGTTCCGTGGTGCGATAGCGTTGTGGGGTCAGGAGGTTTGCATGCTGTGGCCGGCGGAAGCGCTGTGTCACGTTTCTCCCCTGCTATTTTCTTGCCTTCAGGCCCATGCTCTCGAAATGTACTCTTCTCTGAAAGGGAATGCGTCCGCTTCGATGCAATGTACTCGTGAACTGATTTGTGACCTCTTTCACTGTTAATATGGCCCTAAAAGGCGACAATTTCGGCTACAGCCTGGTTTTATGCAAAAGACTCGTAGTCCTGAAGCGATAGATTTCTTCAGCTACTTCGCCCACTTCTGATGAACTTCAGCCGATCTTACTCAGTAAAAATCGCGAGGTGAGTGAAGAGCAGTGACCGAAGGCGCAGGTGCGGAGGAGGAGCGGAGCAAGACATCTGACTGTTTGGCGCGCCCGCGGGTAACGTCTTGCGTTAGGGTAGGAGACGGTGAGGATGACGGGCGCCCCAACCGCAACAGACGCCATCACGTTGAGGGTGGCTGCTTCGGGATAGTTCGTACATTATTCGAATTTAAGATTAGCCCATAAATAACACGAAGAAGAAGGACAAGACAGGCGCCTGTACTGCCTATACTTTATCGTGCTTGTAAAATTATTAAGCTCGAGCCGTCGCAACGACGTTACAGCCATGGTGCTGGCTACAGCCGGAATGGAGTCAACTGGAGTGCTGTGTTATTAGCGTTAGTATAATTTGGAATTGTGGTTGGCAGTGAGATTGCCACTTCGTGTGTCTGCTGATGGGCCACTGAGGTTTCGTGGTTCACGGACTGCATGGAGACACGCCCACCCCCTCAGGTTACACAGTCAACCTGTCGCTGACGTCGACAATCATCTTCTATGGTTTCTGCCTGAATTACTTAAGTTATCGCGGTTGTGATACAGTTTTCTTCGAAAGTGGAAAACACGTCTATTCGATGGCAAGCTCATTTTGCTGGATACTGCTATAGCGTTGGTGTTCGGAGAATGTCATCATAAAGTTTGACGCTCGGTACGCTATTTTCGCATTCAGAAACCATTGACTAAGCACATAGATGAAGCCCCCCCTCCCCCCCCCCCCCACCCCGCCTCCATGTGACGTAGATGGTTTCGTACAGCATGTCAATGTAGAAGCGCGGCGGAGATAACAGCTGCGCTATAGTTTGCTGTAGTTGCACTCCTGCTCTCTGCTGGCGGAAACGAGACTGGCTTTCTCCTTGTCCAATAAATCAGATACGTCACATAGAAGATTCGTGTTCGTATCGGGACTACCACCTCTGCAGGTGAAATGAGCGCACACAGCGCAAACTTTCATGACGAATATCTCCGAAGAAAAATGTTTTAGAAGTATCAAAGAAAACGGAGTTCTCTTCGAATAGATACGCTGATATTTTCTGATATAAGCATGTGCCATAATCGAAAAACCTTAGTAAAGGTACTTGTCAATTCTTTGATAATGCATTTGTTTAATATAGTTTCTTGTGCTAATTGCGTCCGTCAAATCGAATGAACCACCTACCAGTGCAAGCAGCGTTTGCATAGAGCGACGTAGCACACACACACACACACACACACACACACACACACACACACACACACACACACACACACACACACACACACACACACACACACACACACACACACACACACACACACACACACACACACACACACACACACACACACACACACATATATATATATATATATATATATATATATATATATATATATATATATGTATGTACGTCCTTTCATGGGGTTTATCATTTGCATATGATTGAAGATGGAGAGGTACCTTCGTGAAATGGCTTCGGTTTCCCTGCAGCAGCGTTCTGGGACCAAACCGGAGAGTCTGGTTGCGGAAAGACCAGTGCAGGGCGTCGGTGCCGTTTCCGACCACGGTGACGTTGAGAAGAGGCGCGAAAATGCCTTTCAAGCTGGTCGATGCCACCTTGGCGATAAAGCAGAAGGCCAGCGAACGCGAGTCGTCTACGAACAACGGGCACTGGCTCGAGTCGCACTGCTCGGTGCTTCGACTAGGAGAAGGCAGGTTCACGCCAAGACCAGGAGTAGGGCGCTGCAGCGGTAAGTACGAACGGTGCCGCTCGCACACCGACTTGATTCTCTCTCTCCTAGCGTCGTTGTCGTCCTTGACAACGGTGGATGACTTGTCCTACAGAGAGGAGAGAGCAAAAGAAGAAGTAGAGGCAGAGAAATAAATTTGCAGATTTCAGCTATTCCTCGATCTTTGAACATATTCGTTATGCCAGAGTCAGGCCCCCGTAACGCACAACGCCATTGTTGGTGTGGCCTCTACAAACTTTCTCGAGAGGAACTTGTTCTTTACGATGGCCGCAGCGTCGTCCTTGTCCGCTATGGTATTCCAAGATACATTAATAAAAAATATTCAGAAATACATAAATTCCAGACAGAGTCTGCGTGGCGCACAGAACCCCTCAGTAAACCCATATATACGATAGCGCATATTTGCACGCACCTCTGTATGTGCGTGGCGGTTCGGACGCGTTGTTCTTTCTAAGACCTCGTCAGACCGATGATAGTGTGTAACGAATGGTGTCTGTGAAGTTTTTGGAGCACAACGTTACACTAGCTAAAATGAATACCAAGTGAAAAAGAAAAGCCACGCCATAGCAAGGGGGAATTAGTGCAGCAGTCGAGTGCGTCAGTATTTTGATATAATGCAGAAAATTAAATCAATTGTTGAGTATTGGTACGCCGTCTGTATGTATTCACGTGAATTACTTAATTTATTTAGGTTACTGAGGTGTTTGAGCATGATGTTACAGAAACGGTCGCTACTTCCTAGCTAATTATTCCGTTAGTTCAGTAAAACAATATAATGCCACTTACAGCTTCGATGTTTCTCCGAGGCGGTGTCTTCACTTGGAGCAAGTACACTACCACGATTAGACATGATGCTGCTGCAAGAAAGCATAGTTTCGACGAGCAAACCCTTACGGGCATCAAGCGTCCTTTGCGGCGGCTGGCGAATAATCCCACGAGCGAGCTATGTCGCATTAGGTTCGCGAACTTTTGCGACGGAACGCAACGCCACCGGAGGGGAATGAGAAAGTGTCTCTTTCACCGTCGTAAATGTCATGAATACATTGCCGTTGACGTATAATACCAGCATCTACATCGTCGTCGGCTTCAGGCATCTGGTTGACAGGAACCTAGTTCGTGGGGAGCTTGTGAAAGATAGGGGCATGCGTACAATATTTAGTCTCTGTGAAAATGTCAAAGAGTCGCGATTTTCGATGAGAAACAAAAATGTTGCAAATTAAAAAACGCACATTAGGAGTCTTGATGGCAGGGCTAGTTGAAACGGACGCATTGCTTGAAACTGTGTGACTAGACGGGGTACAAGGTAAAAAAAAAAAGAACAGTCGTATGTTTCATTTTTCGCCTTGTATCCCGCCAGTTGCGCAGTTTTGTACCAATGAACAAGTTGGAATCTATGTGAAGTGGGCAATTGAAGAACGTAGTTCAGTGAGTATTGAAGCATAGTTTAGTAGCGTATGTTTATACGTTGCGTATTGGGGTGTATTTTGTATGTGTGTGAGGGGTACTGTACAGAACATCTCGTTTTGTTTTTGGTAATGCGTTAGCATTAGGAGTGTAAGAGTAGATATAAGCGTGTGTGTGAAGTTTGAGAAGCCTGTCACGTGGTAGGGCTAGAGAGGGGATGGGAGTTGCACGTCGTCAGAAGCACCTCGCTACTCGAAGAGGCAGGACGTACGTCGAGTGAGTTCCTGAACAACACTTTGCAATGGGGCGAACGTGGTTTACAGAGACCCTGAACCCCTTTTTATCGAAAAGAAATGTATTCGAAGTTAAAATAGGCTATTTCAGAAATACTTTCCGCAAGAAGTACTTCAATGCACTCAGCTGAAGCGGATTTATTGGCAATCAAACACGGCCTTCATGGTGCTTCCGTTCCTCAGTGCTAGAACGCATCTGTCCCAGCTAGCCAGTTTTCGTCAAATTTTCATCAGTCTCTGGGGCATTTTCCGCGTCCTGGCTTGAGGCGCTGGACGCGGAACGTTCCGCAGGCCCGTGCGGCCAGAAGTCTGCAACGGCAATCTCTTCTATGAGTCAAGGCACCTGGTCAACCACCAGTGACCGCTCAAGAGAGACTCCTACTCCTGTGGCCATGGATGCAGAGCCTATTGCCGGCCCGTCTGGCAAGATCACTACATTAACAAGTTCCTCAAGGAAACGAGGCACCTGGTCCAGCACCAGCGAAGACACAGAAGTTTACTCAATCACAGGTGACGACTCATCTGATGACAGCTTCGTGTCGGTGAGGAGCCGAAGGGCTAAAAGGAGGCTTATCAAGGCGTCGTCACCAGCCAGTACGTCAACCATGCAGGCAGGTAGTGAACGCTGGCCGCACACCATCCTCTTCATGCCAGTGGATTCTTCTGTCAACCTTCGAGTATTGAACAGGCAAGCTCTCTGTGTTTTTATTGAGGGAAAGGCGCCAAACGAAATCAAGGAAGTCCGGCTGAACACACGAAAGAATGTTCTAGCTGTCGACACAACCCGTGGAACCACGCTGGAGACGCTACGACAGATAACTGATTTGGGCAACATAAAAGTACGATCGGTCATACCTATGGATGGGGCCTGCACTGCAGGTGTGATCTACGATGTTGACTTGGCTATTTCGAACTCGGACCTGCCAATTCTGATCAAACCGGCATACGAAGGAATGGTCATCACGTACGTATGCCGACTTGGCAACAGCCGTTGTGTGAAGATTGTGTTCAAGGGGGATTCCATCCCTTCGCACGTAAAGGTCGGTCACTTCCGACATGTCGTACGACGGTTTATCCCAAAGCCGCTTCGATGCCACAAGTGCTTTAAGATCGGACATGTTAAGGGCGCCTGCACAAACTCCCCAATATGCCCCGCGCGGAGTCACACAGCTGTGCGCGGAGTCACACAGCGTAGATGTCTGCCGTGCCAAAAACTTTAGGTGTGGCAACTGTGAAGGCACCCATGAAGCGACGTCTAAAGAATGCCCAAGAATCAAAAAAGAGTTCGAAGTTCTGAAGCAAATGGTGAGGGATAACTCAACCCATAGAGAAGCCTCAGAAAAGATCCGGCGTCGACGTCGTCATCGACATCGACGTCCTCAAGACAGGGTGGAGCTCGTGCGCCGCTTGCGCCAACGCCATCATCTTCATATAGAACGCCCGAGAGCACAAGGAGGCCTCAGAGGGGAAATGCTGCCCCGTGGAAGAGTGGCCGGCGCTTGCAAGCTCTCAGTCTTCTAAGGAGCCTCCACGCTTGATGCTCCCATCGAAGCCCGCTTCTGTCGGTGAGGCTTCAACAGTCGACTGCCAAATGATCCCGGTGCTGCGATCCATTGTGAATGTCATCAGGGCCATGCTGACAAGCATTGACACTCCATCTGCTCGTAGTGGACTACAAGTGCTCGACGCGCTGAGCCCCGTCATAGCAAGCCTTGAGTGAAGCCATGACTGACAATCACAAGTCATTTCGTAAGGAGGTCAGAGAAGCGTCGATCCTTCAGTGGAACGCGAGAGGTCTAAGATCTCGCATCTCCGATTTTCGTCAATTTGTTCTTACTAACCGCTTTCCAATCATTGTCATCTGTGAACCAAGATTATCCCATCCAATGAGACTATCCGGCTACGAGACAATATTCTCATCAAGCGACATCAAAAGTAGCAAGGTGGTCGTGTTTATTCGCCGTGAACTCACTTACGTCGTCCAACCGGTGCAACATCATGACGACAATCAGTATGTGTGCATGACTGTTAAAAATAGGAAAGTCACCTTTGCACTCTTGGGGGTGTATCTGTCTCCATCAAGTCGATTTGACACCAAAAGACTAGAAGACATCTTGAAAACACAACCTGGTCCATGGATTATCACCGGGGATTTCAACGCTCACCATACCATTTGGGGAAGCTCAAAGGTTAACGCGACGGGAAGACGACTAGCTTCATTAGCTTCCAACAATGGTCTCTACCTGCGGAATGACGCGAGTCCAACATTTCTGCGGGGAATAACGTACAGCAGCTGCCTCGATTTGACTTTCGTCTCCCACCGCCTCGCCACACATGTTAAGTGGTTTTTGGACATTAAAACGCACGGAAGTGACCACATCCCCACTTACCGCAAGATCAAGGGAATGTCTAACACGTATACGTTCACCACGATACGAAGAATAGATTGGTCTGTCTTTAAATCCCAGATTGAGGACGCTTGTCACAAAGGCCTCTCTTGTGGACTTCAACAAGCTATTAAGAAAACGGCACAGACGGCCACGCGCACACTTACGTGTTCTCCAAGGTATTCTGAATTCGACCTGGAATTGGAGCGGCTTCGTGCGATTCGCCGTCGTGCCGAAAGGAGATATCGACGCACTAAGTCAATTCAGGATCTCAGAACAGCCAGGCGAACGCAAAAGAAGATACAACGGCGCATGGATAAACTAGAGGCTCAGCGTTGGTCGAAATTTTGTGCGTCGCTAGATCCCCGCAAACCGCTATCTCAAATATGGAGAACTGTGCGAGGTCTACGTTCTGTTCCGGAACAGCGTTTCCCGTTTAAGGACCTAGCACTATTCCAGCGCCGACAAGACATTGATGTGGCGGAAGACTTCTGTGCTATGATTGCGGGTCAGCCAACTCGCACAGGTTCGCTTACATTGAACCGTATTCCAGATTCACGCGATTCACGCATGGATCTGCCTTTCACGACGCAAGAGCTTGACGCGGCGCTCGCCCTCTGTAATCGGTCGTCGTCGCCTGGTCCGGATGACATATCTTACCGCATGCTATGTCACCTTGGTGCACGGGCACGAAGTGCACTCCTTCATATCTATAACGAGTCCTGGCAAGAGGGCAAAGTTCCTCAAGATTGGAAGCTCAGCCGCCTGGTACCGCTTCTTAAGCCTGGCAAGTCTCCCTTAGAGATTACTTCATACCGACCGATTGCGCTGGCAAGTTGCGTTGGGAAGGTAATGGAGCGAATGATCCTCGCCAGACTTGAGTGGTATCTTGAACATTACGGAATCTACCCGGACGCCATGGCTGGTTTTCGACGTCACCGATGTTCTATCGACAACGTTACCGATCTGGTAACCCATGTTCAACACCAAAAGACGTGTAAGAGGTTATCTGTCGCAATGTTCTTAGATATAAAGGGAGCCTACGACAACGTTCTTCATGACGCCATACTTGAAGCATTGGAATCGGTGGGCCTAGGCGGTCCATTATATCGTTGGACTCGCAGTTATTTACATAGGCGGTCTCTATTTCTTAACACTGAAGCTGGCCCAACCTCGCAATATTATACGCACCATGGAGTTCCACAAGGTGGTGTTTTGAGTCCAACGCTTTTCAACCTTGTACTCATTGGTCTCGTGGAACGACTTCCGAACACAGTTAAAATATCAATGTATGCCGATGACATTTGCGTGTGGGCATCTGGTGTGACACGGCCGCAAGTACGCGCCAGGCTTCAAAAAGCTGCCACGTCAACATCGGCCTACTTAAATGAACAAGGCCTCAAGATCTCGCCAGAAAAATGCGCATTGGTCGCGTTTAGCCGGAAGCCAATGAGATCATACGATGTCTCTATCGACGGTCAAAACATTCCTTATGTCAGGACGCACCGATTCTTAGGAGTAATCATTGATCGCGACCTCTGCTGGAGTCCTCATGTGGCCTACCTAAAGAAGCGCCTGACGGATATCTCTAATGTGTTTAAGTTTCTTGGAGGAAATGTCTGGGGTACTTCAGTACATGCAATGATGCAACTGTACAGGACGCTCTTTCTTGGGTATTTGCGATACAGCTTGCCTGTGCTGACCAACACCTGCAGAAGTAATATCCGTACACTCGAAAGCGTCCAGGCCCAGGCGCTTAGAGTGTGTCTTGGATTGCCGCGGTGTTCGTTAATGGCTGAAACCATTGCGATTGCACACGATTTCCCAGCCAAGACCCATATAGTCGTGGAAGCACTCAGAGCACACGTAAGACACCTTGCTCGAGCCCCTGCCCATCATCTAGCCTCACTGCCAGAGGATCGACCACGTGCTTCCATTTGTGAAACTGTCCTGCCCTATCGTGCATACCTTCCATCAGGTTATACAGCTCCAGCGCAAGTTCCGTTTCCACCCTGGTGCTTGGCTCAAGCAAAGGTTCGACTTATCGTACCAGGCATACGAACAAAAGCCCAACTCTCGTCTCCAGCACTCAAGCAGCTTTCACTGCTCTTGCTGTACGAGACGTACAACGATCATCATCATCTGTATACTGACGCTTCAACCACGGTGAATGGGTCTGCAGGATAGGTGATCTTTCCTGCAAAACCTTCCACCATAAAGATTCGACTCTCTCACCAGACTACATCGACTGCCGCGGAGCTTGCTGCTATTCGTTGTGCACTTCGCGTAATTTCTGAAGAACTACCCAAGAAATGGAGCGTGTTCACTGACTCCAAGGCTGCACTTCATTGTTTGGTTTCTGCCTTACGCCGAGGACCCCACGAACAACTAGTTCTAGAAATCAGACTGCTGCTTCACCACCTCGTCGAGCAAGGACACGACATCACGTTGCAGTGAATTCCAAGCCACTGCGGCATAATGGGCAATGAACTTGCCGACGCAGCAGCACGATCTGCACATGAGGAGGGCTTGCAAGACTCCATTCCATTCTCAAGAACAGACGCTGCAACGAAAATTCGTGTGCTTGCAAATGAATCCATCAAAACTTTATGGAACACACCAAGCTTAAAGCACACACGTCTACACCGACTGGACCCATCCCTTCGACTTCGACCCCCATCTGGACTCTCTCGACTAGAAACAGCAGTACTTTGCCGACTGTGGCTTGGTGTCGCCTACACAAGATCCTTCGCCTTCCGAGTCGGTATGGACGACAGCGCGGCTTGCAGACACTGCGGCGGCGAGGAGACCATCGAACACGTGCTCTGCCACTGTCCTCAATACGGCGCGCACCGGCTGTCACTAGCGACCACGTTGGCACGCCTTGACGACAGGCCACTTTCAGAACAGTCAGTTTTGGAATGCCGACGTGAACTGTCGTCGCAGCAAAAGTCGGTCAAGGCTTTGTTGACTTTTCTACGTGACAGAGGCCTATTAGAAAGACTATAATGAGCCCATTTCATCCCTTTTCATATATTTTTTTTCTCACGCTTTTATTTTTGTCACGCTCTTCTTTCCGTCTTTACTTCCCCTTTCCCTTCCCCTAGTGCAGGGTAGCAAACCGGAGGTTTTAAGTCTGGTTAACCTCCCTGCCTTTCTCTCATTTGCATCTCTCTCTCTGAACAAAATACGACCTTGAGGAAATTGTTCTTTCTGCATTTCGGTCTTGCATACGAATTTTCCACAGGCTCTGCAAGCCTATCATTAAAAACATATCATATGGCACATCATCGCACGGAACAACAAGATATCGGATACTGTGATAATCTATATCAGAATACTTTTGCAAATTCCTATGTAGGACATTCCAAAATAAAATGGCATCTGCACAATCAATAAAGCATTGTTCAATAGCTTGAGGCACGTCACAAAGGCGACAGACTAAGAATAATGTCAGCCGAATTGTTATAAACTTTTGATTAGGTGTTTAACTTCTCCTATCAAGCTTTGTTGTGATAGAAGATGTTGCTTTGTACGCTTTTGTTGTATGTGCTTCTCGTATACCTGTGAACGCTTATGACCACCTGGTGTTCGTAGGATTTTTAGGCTTATGCTCATAATTTCGCCGCGTTGTTCAAAATTTTGCTAACATTGCGCGCCCTCTCACCGAGCTTTTAAAAAACGACGTCACTTTCGCGTGGGGACGTAGGCAGGCCGAAGCCTTTACACCACTCATCAGACTCTTGACGAGCTCCCCAACTTTAGCCCATTTTGACCATTCAACACCTATTGAAATCCGTACAGATGCTAGTGGTCACGGCATCGGCACTGTTCTTGCCCAGATTCAGCGTGGTCAAGAGTGCGTTATCGCTTACGCAAGCCGTCTTCTGCCCACCGCCGAGCGCAACTATTCTATCACGGAGCGGGAGTGCCTAGCGCTGGTTTGGGTGATAGCGATGTTTCGCCCATACCTATTTGGTCGCCATTTCTGCGTAATTACCGACCACGACGCGCTCTGCTGGCTCTCCTCGTTGAAGGACCCTACAGAGCATCTTGGGTATTGGGCATTGCGCTTGCAAGAGTACACTTTCTCTGTAGTGTACAAATCCGGCCATTTACATCAGGACGCCGACTGCTCGTCCCGCCACCTTGTTGACCCACCGGAAGCCACAGACCTGGAATCCGACACAAGCGTTATGTCCATTTCTGGCTTCTTCAACATTGGCAATGAACAGCGCCGTGATCCCTTTCTGGGAACCATCATAGATCGGTTAAGCTTGCAAACTGCTTATCCTTCCCTGCGTCTCCTCTGTATGCCTGACGGAATCCTGTACAAACGTTACTTGCGCCATGATAGTGCTGACCTACTGCTGGCAGTACTGGGGTAGCTTCAAGGCTTCGGGCTTCAGCAACTCCACGACGCACCCACCGCTGGGCATCTCAGTGTTACTCGCACCTTTGACCTGACCTCTACCGCTGTGTGCGCCGGTATGTGACTGCTTGCGACTTGTGCCAACGCAGGAAGCCCACGCACATGGGCTTTTACAACCCATTGATATTCCCACAGAGCCTTTCTTTCGCGTGGAACTCGACCCACTTGGCCATTTCCCTGCCTCAACTAAGGGCAACAAATGGGTTGCGGTTGCAACAGATTACGCCACGCGCTTCGCTATTACGGGAGCTCTGCCTACAAGTTGTGCCACTGACGTCACGGATTTACCTACACAACGGCGTCCTGCACCACGGTGTTCCATGTCAGCTTGTCATGGATCGCGGACGTTGCCTCTTGTCAAAGGTCATTGACGATATCTTCCGCCTATGCTATACTGAGCATCAAATAGCCACTGCTTACCACCCACAGCCTAAAGGTCTCACAGAGCGACTGAACATAACGCTTACAGGCATGTTAGCTATGTACGTTTCTCCAGACCACCAGTACTGGGACGTCGCTCTGCCATATGTCACCTTCGCATACAATTCGTGCCGCCATGACGTTGCACGTTACGCCCCGTTTTATCTACTGTTTGGCCGTGATCCCGTTTTGTCCTACAGAGTCCTATACAGTTCTCTGTTGACTTCTTGATTAAATACTGATCAATAACTACAGAACGTCAGACAACAGACACCAGAATGTCTCAAAATACGCCAGAGGGAAATTTTCTGTGCTAATTTTTAAAACTGGGAGGCTTTCATTTTTATAGGACTTCGTCTACAACTCAAACATAATGTGAAATAAAATTACGTTTGCACGAGTTTTTAACGCACACCAAACATTCGAAAGCGACGGTGCCGAGCTCGCCTGCAGCCTCTGCGATGACACTTGCAAGTTTCTAGTGACACGTAATGAAACAGCAACTGCAGCATATGACGCAGGGAGGGACGTAACTTCACTTTCCTATGTAATGGAAGAGCTTACCTAGCAAGTGATTTGTGTTCTGGTAGTGCTATAGGAAGGCCACGTATAGCGAGGATTCCTGAAGAGCAGCGTGCATACGAGGCGCGGCGAAAGTGCGGTTAAGTGCATTTCTCTTTTCTCTGGTCCCCTCTTTGTAGGTGCACTAAGTAGCGCCTCAAGCCAAGTCGGAGGCCGTGAAACTTCTTAGGCTAACAATGAGGTAAAGTGCCTGTGAATGTTGCCATGTGAATAACTTTAAGTTACGCCGCAATGGGTAATCGTTCTAGCTGTCATTTACAGCTCCGCTGCTCAACCACCTTCACAGCGCGGATGGAATATCTTCACTTCTTTTATTTCGCAGCTGAGATTTGAGTTGCCACCTCCCTGAATACCAAGAAAAGGTGGCACGAACGCTTTTAGAAATCCAGAGTCACAAGATACCTTCATTGCAGTTTCCTTTTATTTAGTGCCCCGGCCGCTCAAGATCTCAAGTCACTCTATATAAAGGGCCTCAAACCGTTCAAGAAACAAGATTCGCTGGCATGCGTTGAGCTGAAAACATCTTTCTGCGACGTTTCTATGGTATATGAAACTGAATTTATTAATATCTAGAGCTATCGGCGTCAACGTGACTTCACAAGACTGGCGCCGAAATATTGCGAGGATGCACACAGAATTCGTCGCACCAGGGCACGGAAATTCGCGCGCTGTGGGTTGGAAAAGAACGGACAATTTATTTATTTATTTATTTATTTATTTATTTATTTATTTATTTATTTATTTATTTATTTATTTATTTATTTGTTTATTTATTTATTTATTTTTATTTGTTTATTTATTTATTTAGTACCGACAGTGCCCATTCAGGCATTGCAATGAAGGGTACCGAAGAAAGACAAGCATAAGAATTGTAGGTTTACATAAATTCATGTCAGGGAAAAACAGATTATTATACGCCGACACAAAAGCACGCAGCCACGTCGGACACCCACGCTGCAGACGTTACATGTCACATGTGAAAAACAAAGGCACATAAAGTACAATGATTTCAACGATTGATAATGGAAAGGCAAAGAAAAAAGCAAATAATAAATCGCAAAAAAACGCGGTGATGAAGATACATGTACAAGGTGAAAAAAGAGGGACTAAAGGAAAAGAATTTCATTGGCAACTGGAATTCTTTATAGGTCTTGGTGATTGTTAGACGTAAACGCGAAATTTATCAAGCCTTAATAATCAAGAGATTCTGTCGTTCTTAATGCAGAAAAGAACATGTTAGGAGAAGAAATTCCTACAACTGAAGAAGGAAGTCGGTTCCACTGACTGATGGTTCCCGAGAAAAAAGAGCTGCTAATGGCCGGTTTATTACGTTTGTATTCTCTTATCCTTTATTCATGATCCTTGCGTTATGATGTGCAACTCTTACAAGGGCGTTGAACCATCGAAGAGGAGAAATGCATTTGAAATTAAAATAAACTATTTCAGAAATACTTTGACCCAGAAAGTACTTCAATGCGTTAAGCAGAATCGGAATTATTGGCAATGAAACACGACCGTCGCGGTGGCTCCACTCTTTTTTCAACGTGTTACGCTGACGCGATGCATCACGCCGTGGTGCAGTGCCAGTGGAGGCGGGAGCTGTATCTGTGCCCGCTCTTTGCACGTGTCACTTCAGCGTGGCCGCAGAATGCCTTGAACCATGCAATGCATAGCGTTCGCGTGTGCTCGAAGGCCTGACTTTGGTAATTTAGTGAGTGGGCCCGAGTCCGGCTCGGACCCGTGGCTTCAAGCCACAGTCCGGCCCGAGTCCGCGGCTTCAAGCCAGTTCCAGGCCCAAGCCCACCGAAAAACACTTCGGGCCGGACTGGGCCGGCCCCGGACGTTCGGGTCGGCCCAGGTCCGTTCAGTGCTCTACTTGTGAGTATTAAATGGGTTCGACTGTCCGCCGCGACGGCAACATTCCCGTGGAGGTGGCATTCCAAAACGTTACTGTAATTAAGTAAGTAGACCATGTATAAAAAAATAGCCGCCAGAGTGTTAAATTTTAATCAGGAACCATCGGCCCTAGAAGATCAACTCTGGGCAGTACAGCGGGCCGACGCCAAGCCAGGCTGAAGCCCACCCTATTAACTGGCCGTACAAAAAATAAAGTTTTCACCACCTCGGCTACGGCGTCTCTCTCAGTCACAGTGCGCCTAGCGAAGAACTACCAACTGCATTAGACAGAATGGACAATCGCCTTTTCTCGGACAACCGAAACCTCAGACACTGGTCCACACAGTTTTCAGCACAGAAGGTGTTGAACGCGTCGTTACGCTTCATCAGTACGTTCGGACCAAGTGATTAACATCGCCTATTGTAGTCTATTACATCTCGTTAATGCGCAGTTTTTCTGGATTTTCTTGTTTTATGTTAGCTTGTACCTTCGTCTATTAACATTGATTCTCTTTATAGCCTTACACAAGCAAATGGTCGCCAGCCGTTCTACACACTGGCTAACCAACCTGTCTCTCCTTATCTCCTTCCCCGTCCTGCTGTTTCTCTCGGTCGTTTAACACGTGACTCAACAAACATAGTCCCATGCTTGAAATAATCTACTAATGTCGTAGGGACTTGGCAGGCACAATAAATGTTGCACCCTTTGTACGAATGCAGAATTTCTCATGAATATTTTTGCAGATCATGTTTGCTGGCACTGCAATTCACGATCTGCAAAGCCGGTTTTATATTTCGCATTGGGGCACCCAAAATTTTGAAATGCGGTATTATTCTGTCGTGCTTACGCACTGTTAGGATTGGGGTCGGGCATGAATTAGAAGGTAGCTGGCCCATGCCGTCGTCCAACTTATCCACGCTGAGGACGTTGTTGAAGGGAAGGACTGCTTCTCATCGAGAACGAGGAATACGGGTTTATTTACAGTATCTACATCAGGACGTTGCAGCTCATCAGTCTAGCATGACTACGAGAGAAAGTACACTGAAAAGCCGCACAACAGCGGTTTATAAACACTCGGTCCTCCCTCGATCCCAAGGTGATGGAAGGTTAGACTAGGAGACGAGCCGCCTTTTTGCGAAAGGATTACACAAAAACACACACACACACACACACACATACACACACACAGGTTCATGGTCACCCCCCCCCCCCTCCCCGATGCCAGAGGGCCTTCGCAAAACTCGGAGCTGACTCCCTCGGTGCGGCCGCCGTGGTGTCCATTGTCTTGCTTCTTGAAAGGCGCGTGGGAAGGGGCCTCCGTAGACGTTCCCGCGGCA